>NW_027168000.1:0-79182 GCF_040954835.1 Lepisosteus oculatus
GTTACAAGGAGATTCAGTTGTCTGAAAAAACGCGTTTATTTCGGGCTGAAAAACACGTTTTGAAAAGTGTGATGTTTCTGGCCCATAACTTACATGGGGTTGACCAAACTTGCAGAAACATGTTTATTTCTGCTGAAAAACACGTTTTGACACTTTCTGTACACTGGGGTTAAGGGCTGAGTGTGTGGGCTCTTCTGAGCCTTGCTGTTACAAGGAGATTCAGTTGTCTGAAAAACGCGTTTATTTCGGGCTGAAAAACACGTTTTGAAAAGTGTGATGTTACTGCCCATAACTTACATGGGGTTGACCAAACTTGCAGAAACATGTTTATTTCTGCTAAAAAACACGTTTTTACCCTTTCTGCACACTGGGGTTAAGGGCTGAGTGTGTGGGCACTTCTGAGCCTTGCTGTTACAAGTAGATTCAGTTGCCTGAAAAAACGCGTTTATTTCGGGCTGAAAAACACGTTTTGAAAAGTGTCATGTTACTGCCCCATAACTTACATGGGGTTGACCAAACTTGCAGAAACATGTTTATTTCTGCTGAAAAACACGTTTTGACACTTTCTGTACACTGGGGTTAAGGGCTGAGTGTGTGGGCTCTTGTGAGCCTTGCTGTTACAAGGAGATTCAGTTGTCTTAAAAACGCGTTTATTTCGGGCTGAAAAACACGTTTTGAAAAGGTGATGTTACTGCCCCATAACTTACATGGGGTTGACCAAACTTGCAGAAACATGTTTATTTCTGCTGAAAAACACGTTTTGACACTTTCTGTACACTGGGGTTAAGGGCTGAGTGTGTGGGCTCTTGTGAGCCTTGCTGTTACAAGGAGATTCAGTTGTCTTAAAAAACGCGTTTATTTCGGGCTGAAAAACACGTTTTGAAAAGTGTGATGTTACTGCCCCATAACTTACATGGGGTTGACCAAACTTGCAGAAACATGTTTATTTCTGCTGAAAAACACGTTTTGACACTTTCTGTACACTGGGGTTAAGGGCTGAGTGTGTGGGCTCTTCTGAGCCTTGCTGTTACAAGGAGATTCAGTTGTCTGAAAAAACGCGTTTATTTCGGGCTGAAAAACACGTTTTGAAAAGTGTGATGTTACTGCCCCATAACTTACATGGGGTTGACCAAACTTGCAGAAACATGTTTATTCTGCTGAAAAACACGTTTTGACACTTTCTGTACACTGGGGTTAAGGGCTGAGTGTGTGGGCTCTTCTTAGCCTTGCTGTTACAAGGAGATTCAGTTGACTGAAAAAACGCGTTTATTTCGGGCTAAAAACACGTTTTGAAAAGTGTCATGTTACTGCCCCATAACTTACATGGGGTTGACCAAACTTGCAGAAACATGTTTATTTCTGCTGAAAAACACGTTTTGACACTTTCTGTACACTGGGGTTAAGGGCTGTGTGTGTGGGCTCTTCTTAGCCTTGCTGTTACAAGGAGATTCAGTTGTCTGAAAAAACGCGTTTATTTCGGGCTGAAAAACACGTTTTGAAAAGTGTGATGTTACTGCCCCATAACTTACATGGGGTTGACCAAACTTGCAGAAACATGTTTATTTCTGCTGAAAAACACGTTTTGACACTTTCTGTACACTGGGGTTAAGGGCTGAGTGTGTGGGCTCTTCTGAGCCTTGCTGTTACAAGGAGATTCAGTTGTCTGAAAAAACGCGTTTATTTCGGGCTGAAAAACACGTTTTGAAAAGTGTGATGTTACTGCCCCATAACTTACATGGGGTTGACCAAACTTGCAGAAACATGTTTATTTCTGCTGAAAAACACGTTTTGACACTTTCTGTACACTGGGGTTAAGGGCTGAGTGTGTGGGCTCTTGTGAGCCTTGCTGTTACAAGGAGATTCAGTTGTCTTAAAAAACGCGTTTATTTCGGGCTGAAAAACACGTTTTGAAAAGGTGATGTTACTGACCCATAACTTACATGGGGTTGACCAAACTTGCAGAAACATGTTTATTTCTGCTGAAAAACACGTTTTGACACTTTCTGTACACTGGGGTTAAGGGCTGAGTGTGTGGGCTCTTGTGAGCCTTGCTGTTACAAGGAGATTCAGTTGTCTTAAAAAACGCGTTTATTTCGGGCTGAAAAACACGTTTTGAAAAGTGTGATGTTACTGCCCCATAACTTACATGGGGTTGACCAAACTTGCAGAAACATGTTTATTTCTGCTGAAAAACACGTTTTGACACTTTCTGTACACTGGGGTTAAGGGCTGAGTGTGTGGGCTCTTCTGAGCCTTGCTGTTACAAGGAGATTCAGTTGTCTGAAAAAACGCGTTTATTTCGGGCTGAAAAACACGTTTTGAAAAGTGTGATGTTACTGCCCCATAACTTACATGGGGTTGACCAAACTTGCAGAAACGTTTATTTCTGCTGAAAAACACGTTTTGACAATTTCTGTACACTGGGGTTAAGGGCTGAGTGTGTGGGCTCTTGTGAGCCTTGCTGTTACAAGGAGATTCAGTTGTCTGAAAAAACGCGTTTATTTCGGGCTGAAAAACACGTTTTGAAAAGTGTGATGTTACTGCCCCATAACTTACATGGGGTTGACCAAACTTGCAGAAACATGTTTATTTCTGCTGAAAAACACGTTTGACACTTTCTGTACACTGGGGTTAAAGGCTGAGTGTGTGGGCTCTTCTGAGCCTTGCTGTTACAAGGAGATTCAGTTGTCTGAAAAAACGCGTTTATTTCGGGCTGAAAAACACGTTTTGAAAGTGTGATGTTACTGCCCCATAACTTACATGGGGTTGACCAAACTTGCAGAAACATGTTTATTTCTGCTGAAAAACACGTTTTGACACTTTCTGTACACTGGGGTTAAAGGCTGAGTGTGTGGGCTCTTCTGAGCCTTGCTGTTACAAGGAGATTCAGTTGTCTGAAAAAACGCGTTTATTTCGGGCTGAAAAACACGTTTGAAAAGTGTGATGTTACTGCCCCATAACTTACATGGGGTTGACCAAACTTGCAGAAACATGTTTATTTCTGCTGAAAAACACGTTTTGACACTTTCTGTACACTGGGGTTAAGGGCTGTGTGTGTGGGCTCTTCTTAGCCTTGCTGTTACAAGGAGATTCAGTTGTCTGAAAAAACGCGTTTATTTCGGGGCTGAAAAACACGTTTTGAAAAGTGTGATGTTACTGCCCCATAACTTACATGGGGTTGACCAAACTTGCAGAAACATGTTTATTTCTGCTGAAAAACACGTTTTGACAATTTCTGTACACTGGGGTTAAGGGCTGAGTGTGTGGGCTCTTGTGAGCCTTGCTGTTACAAGGAGATTCAGTTGTCTGAAAAAACGCGTTTATTTCGGGCTGAAAAACACGTTTTGAAAAGTGTGATGTTACTGCCCCATAACTTACATGGGGTTGACCAAACTTGCAGAAACATGTTTATTTCTGCTGAAAAACACGTTTTGACACTTTCTGTACACTGGGGTTAAAGGCTGAGTGTGTGGGCTCTTCTGAGCCTTGCTGTTACAAGGAGATTCAGTTGTCTGAAAAAACGCGTTTATTTCGGGCTGAAAAACACGTTTTGAAAAGTGTGATGTTACTGCCCCATAACTTACATGGGGTTGACCAAACTTGCAGAAACATGTTTATTTCTGCTGAAACAACACGTTTTGACACTTTCTGTACACTGGGGTTAAAGGCTGAGTGTGTGGGCTCTTCTGAGCCTTGCTGTTACAAGGAGATTCAGTTGTCTGAAAAAAACGCGTTTATTTCGGGCTGAAAACACGTTTTGAAAAGTGTCATGTTACTGCCCCATAACTTACATGGGTTGACCAAACTTGCAGAAACATGTTTATTTCTGCTGAAAAACACGTTTTGACACTTTCTGTACACTGGGGTTAAGGGCTGAGTGTGTGGGCTCTTGTGAGCCTTGCTGTTACAAGGAGATTCAGTTGTCTTAAAAAACGCGTTTATTTCGGGCTGAAAAACACGTTTTGAAAAGGTGATGTTACTGCCCCATAACTTACATGGGGTTGACCAAACTTGCAGAAACATGTTTATTTCTGCTGAAAAACACGTTTTGACACTTTCTGTACACTGGGGTTAAGGGCTGAGTGTGTGGGCTCTTGTGAGCCTTGCTGTTACAAGGAGATTCAGTTGTCTTAAAAAACGCGTTTATTTCGGGCTGAAAAACACGTTTTGAAAAGTGTGATGTTACTGCCCCATAACTTACATGGGGTTGACCAAACTTGCAGAAACATGTTTATTTCTGCTGAAAAACACGTTTTGACACTTTCTGTACACTGGGGTTAAGGGCTGAGTGTGTGGGCTCTTCTGAGCCTTGCTGTTACAAGGAGATTCAGTTGTCTGAAAAAACGCGTTTATTTCGGGCTGAAAAACACGTTTTGAAAAGTGTGATGTTACTGCCCCATAACTTACATGGGGTTGACCAAACTTGCAGAAACATGTTTATTTCTGCTGAAAAACACGTTTTGACACTTTCTGTACACTGGGGTTAAGGGCTGAGTGTGTGGGCTCTTCTGAGCCTTGCTGTTACAAGGAGATTCAGTTGTCTGAAAAAACGCGTTTATTTCGGGCTGAAAAACACGTTTTGAAAAGTGTGATGTTACTGCCCCATAACTTACATGGGGTTGACCAAACTTGCAGAAACATGTTTATTTCTGCTGAAAAACACGTTTTGACACTTTCTGTACACTGGGGTTAAGGGCTGAGTGTGTGGGCTCTTCTTAGCCTTGCTGTTACAAGGAGATTCAGTTGTCTGAAAAAACGCGTTTATTTCGGGCTGAAAAACACGTTTTGAAAAGTGTGATGTTACTGCCCCATAACTTACATGGGGTTGACCAAACTTGCAGAAACATGTTTATTTCTGCTGAAAAACACGTTTTGACACTTTCTGTACACTGGGGTTAAGGGCTGAGTGTGTGGGCTCTTCTTAGCCTTGCTGTTACAAGGAGATTCAGTTGTCTGAAAAAACGCGTTTATTTCTGCTGAAAAACACGTTTTGACACTTTCTGTACACTGGGGTTAAGGGCTGAGTGTGTGGGCACTTCTGAGCCTTGCTGTTACAAGTAGATTCAGTTGCCTGAAAAAACGCGTTTATTTCGGGCTGAAAAACACGTTTTGAAAAGTGTCATGTTACTGCCCCATAACTTACATGGGGTTGACCAAACTTGCAGAAACATGTTTATTTCTGCTGAAAAACACGTTTTGACACTTTCTGTACACTGGGGTTAAGGGCTGAGTGTGTGGGCTCTTGTGAGCCTTGCTGTTACAAGGAGATTCAGTTGTCTTAAAAAACGCGTTTATTTCGGGCTGAAAAACACGTTTTGAAAAGGTGATGTTACTGCCCCATAACTTACATGGGGTTGACCAAACTTGCAGAAACATGTTTATTTCTGCTGAAAAACACGTTTTGACACTTTCTGTACACTGGGGTTAAGGGCTGAGTGTGTGGGCTCTTGTGAGCCTTGCTGTTACAAGGAGATTCAGTTGTCTTAAAAAACGCGTTTATTTCGGGCTGAAAAACACGTTTTGAAAAGTGTGATGTTACTGCCCCATAACTTACATGGGGTTGACCAAACTTGCAGAAACATGTTTATTTCTGCTGAAAAACACGTTTTGACACTTTCTGTACACTGGAGTTAAGGGCTGAGTGTGTGGGCTCTTCTGAGCCTTGCTGTTACAAGGAGATTCAGTTGTCTGAAAAAACGCGTTTATTTCGGGCTGAAAAACACGTTTTGAAAAGTGTGATGTTACTGCCCCATAACTTACATGGGGTTGACCAAACTTGCAGAAACATGTTTATTTCTGCTGAAAAACACGTTTTGACACTTTCTGTACACTGGGGTTAAGGGCTGAGTGTGTGGGCTCTTCTTAGCCTTGCTGTTACAAGGAGATTCAGTTGTCTGAAAAAACGCGTTTATTTCGGGCTGAAAAACACGTTTTGAAAAGTGTGATGTTTCTGGCCCATAACTTACATGGGGTTGACCAAACTTGCAGAAACATGTTTATTTCTGCTGAAAAACACGTTTTGACACTTTCTGTACACTGGGGTTAAGGGCTGAGTGTGTGGGCTCTTCTGAGCCTTGCTGTTACAAGGAGATTCAGTTGTCTGAAAAAACGCGTTTATTTCGGGCTGAAAAACACGTTTTGAAAAGTGTGATGTTACTGCCCCATAACTTACATGGGGTTGACCAAACTTGCAGAAACATGTTTATTTCTGCTAAAAAACACGTTTTTACCCTTTCTGCACACTGGGGTTAAGGGCTGAGTGTGTGGGCACTTCTGAGCCTTGCTGTTACAAGTAGATTCAGTTGCCTGAAAAAACGCGTTTATTTCGGGCTGAAAAACACGTTTTGAAAAGTGTCATGTTACTGCCCCATAACTTACATGGGGTTGACCAAACTTGCAGAAACATGTTTATTTCTGCTGAAAAACACGTTTTGACACTTTCTGTACACTGGGGTTAAAGGCTGAGTGTGTGGGCTCTTGTGAGCCTTGCTGTTACAAGGAGATTCAGTTGTCTTAAAAAACGCGTTTATTTCGGGCTGAAAAACACGTTTTGAAAAGGTGATGTTACTGCCCCATAACTTACATGGGGTTGACCAAACTTGCAGAAACATGTTTATTTCTGCTGAAAAACACGTTTTGACACTTTCTGTACACTGGGGTTAAGGGCTGAGTGTGTGGGCTCTTGTGAGCCTTGCTGTTACAAGGAGATTCAGTTGTCTTAAAAAACGCGTTTATTTCGGGCTGAAAAACACGTTTTGAAAAGTGTGATGTTACTGCCCCATAACTTACATGGGGTTGACCAAACTTGCAGAAACATGTTTATTTCTGCTGAAAAACACGTTTTGACACTTTCTGTACACTGGGGTTAAGGGCTGAGTGTGTGGGCTCTTCTGAGCCTTGCTGTTACAAGGAGATTCAGTTGTCTGAAAAAACGCGTTTATTTCGGGCTGAAAAACACGTTTTGAAAAGTGTGATGTTACTGCCCCATAACTTACATGGGGTTGACCAAACTTGCAGAAACATGTTTATTTCTGCTGAAAAACACGTTTTGACACTTTCTGTACACTGGGGTTAAGGGCTGAGTGTGTGGGCTCTTCTTAGCCTTGCTGTTACAAGGAGATTCAGTTGACTGAAAAAACGTGTTTATTTCGGGCTAAAAAACACGTTTTGAAAAGTGTCATGTTACTGCCCCATAACTTACATGGGGTTGACCAAACTTGCAGAAACATGTTTATTTCTGCTGAAAAACACGTTTTGACACTTTCTGTACACTGGGGTTAAGGGCTGTGTGTGTGGGCTCTTCTTAGCCTTGCTGTTACAAGGAGATTCAGTTGTCTGAAAAAACGCGTTTATTTCGGGCTGAAAAACACGTTTTGAAAAGTGTGATGTTACTGCCCCATAACTTACATGGGGTTGACCAAACTTGCAGAAACATGTTTATTTCTGCTGAAAAACACGTTTTGACACTTTCTGTACACTGGGGTTAAGGGCTGAGTGTGTGGGCTCTTCTGAGCCTTGCTGTTACAAGGAGATTCAGTTGTCTGAAAAAACGCGTTTATTTCGGGCTGAAAAACACGTTTTGAAAAGTGTGATGTTACTGCCCCATAACTTACATGGGGTTGACCAAACTTGCAGAAACATGTTTATTTCTGCTGAAAAACACGTTTTGACACTTTCTGTACACTGGGGTTAAGGGCTGAGTGTGTGGGCTCTTCTTAGCCTTGCTGTTACAAGGAGATTCAGTTGACTGAAAAAACGCGTTTATTTCGGGCTAAAAAACACGTTTTGAAAAGTGTCATGTTACTGCCCCATAACTTACATGGGGTTGACCAAACTTGCAGAAACATGTTTATTTCTGCTGAAAAACACGTTTTGACACTTTCTGTACACTGGGGTTAAGGGCTGAGTGTGTGGGCTCTTCTGAGCCTTGCTGTTACAAGGAGATTCAGTTGTCTGAAAAAACGCGTTTATTTCGGGCTGAAAAACACGTTTTGAAAAGTGTGATGTTACTGCCCCATAACTTACATGGGGTTGACCAAACTTGCAGAAACATGTTTATTTCTGCTAAAAAACACGTTTTTACCCTTTCTGCACACTGGGGTTAAGGGCTGAGTGTGTGGGCACTTCTGAGCCTTGCTGTTACAAGTAGATTCAGTTGCCTGAAAAAACGCGTTTATTTCGGGCTGAAAAACACGTTTTGAAAAGGTGATGTTACTGCCCCATAACTTACATGGGGTTGACCAAACTTGCAGAAACATGTTTATTTCTGCTGAAAAACACGTTTTGACACTTTCTGTACACTGGGGTTAAGGGCTGAGTGTGTGGGCTCTTGTGAGCCTTGCTGTTACAAGGAGATTCAGTTGTCTTAAAAAACGCGTTTATTTCGGGCTGAAAAACACGTTTTGAAAAGTGTGATGTTACTGCCCCATAACTTACATGGGGTTGACCAAACTTGCAGAAACATGTTTATTTCTGCTGAAAAACACGTTTTGACACTTTCTGTACACTGGGGTTAAGGGCTGAGTGTGTGGGCTCTTGTGAGCCTTGCTGTTACAAGGAGATTCAGTTGTCTTAAAAAACGCGTTTATTTCGGGCTGAAAAACACGTTTTGAAAAGTGTGATGTTACTGCCCCATAACTTACATGGGGTTGACCAAACTTGCAGAAACATGTTTATTTCTGCTGAAAAACACGTTTTGACACTTTCTGTACACTGGGGTTAAGGGCTGAGTGTGTGGGCTCTTCTGAGCCTTGCTGTTACAAGGAGATTCAGTTGTCTGAAAAAACGCGTTTATTTCGGGCTGAAAAACACGTTTTGAAAAGTGTGATGTTACTGCCCCATAACTTACATGGGGTTGACCAAACTTGCAGAAACATGTTTATTTCTGCTGAAAAACACGTTTTGACACTTTCTGTACACTGGGGTTAAGGGCTGAGTGTGTGGGCTCTTCTGAGCCTTGCTGTTACAAGGAGATTCAGTTGTCTGAAAAAACGCGTTTATTTCGGGCTGAAAAACACGTTTTGAAAAGTGTGATGTTACTGCCCCATAACTTACATGGGGTTGACCAAACTTGCAGAAACATGTTTATTTCTGCTGAAAAACACGTTTTGACACTTTCTGTACACTGGGGTTAAGGGCTGAGTGTGTGGGCTCTTCTTAGCCTTGCTGTTACAAGGAGATTCAGTTGTCTGAAAAAACGCGTTTATTTCGGGCTGAAAAACACGTTTTGAAAAGTGTGATGTTTCTGGCCCATAACTTACATGGGGTTGACCAAACTTGCAGAAACATGTTTATTTCTGCTGAAAAACACGTTTTGACACTTTCTGTACACTGGGGTTAAGGGCTGAGTGTGTGGGCTCTTCTGAGCCTTGCTGTTACAAGGAGATTCAGTTGTCTGAAAAAACGCGTTTATTTCGGGCTGAAAAACACGTTTTGAAAAGTGTGATGTTACTGCCCCATAACTTACATGGGGTTGACCAAACTTGCAGAAACATGTTTATTTCTGCTAAAAAACACGTTTTTACCCTTTCTGCACACTGGGGTTAAGGGCTGAGTGTGTGGGCACTTCTGAGCCTTGCTGTTACAAGTAGATTCAGTTGCCTGAAAAAACGCGTTTATTTCGGGCTGAAAAACACGTTTTGAAAAGTGTCATGTTACTGCCCCATAACTTACATGGGGTTGACCAAACTTGCAGAAACATGTTTATTTCTGCTGAAAAACACGTTTTGACACTTTCTGTACACTGGGGTTAAGGGCTGAGTGTGTGGGCTCTTGTGAGCCTTGCTGTTACAAGGAGATTCAGTTGTCTTAAAAAACGCGTTTATTTCGGGCTGAAAAACACGTTTTGAAAAGGTGATGTTACTGCCCCATAACTTACATGGGGTTGACCAAACTTGCAGAAACATGTTTATTTCTGCTGAAAAACACGTTTTGACACTTTCTGTACACTGGGGTTAAGGGCTGAGTGTGTGGGCTCTTGTGAGCCTTGCTGTTACAAGGAGATTCAGTTGTCTTAAAAAACGCGTTTATTTCGGGCTGAAAAACACGTTTTGAAAAGTGTGATGTTACTGCCCCATAACTTACATGGGGTTGACCAAACTTGCAGAAACATGTTTATTTCTGCTGAAAAACACGTTTTGACACTTTCTGTACACTGGGGTTAAGGGCTGAGTGTGTGGGCTCTTCTGAGCCTTGCTGTTACAAGGAGATTCAGTTGTCTGAAAAAACGCGTTTATTTCGGGCTGAAAAACACGTTTTGAAAAGTGTGATGTTACTGCCCCATAACTTACATGGGGTTGACCAAACTTGCAGAAACATGTTTATTTCTGCTGAAAAACACGTTTTGACACTTTCTGTACACTGGGGTTAAGGGCTGAGTGTGTGGGCTCTTCTTAGCCTTGCTGTTACAAGGAGATTCAGTTGACTGAAAAAACGCGTTTATTTCGGGCTAAAAAACACGTTTTGAAAAGTGTCATGTTACTGCCCCATAACTTACATGGGGTTGACCAAACTTGCAGAAACATGTTTATTTCTGCTGAAAAACACGTTTTGACACTTTCTGTACACTGGGCTTAAGGGCTGTGTGTGTGGGCTCTTCTTAGCCTTGCTGTTACAAGGAGATTCAGTTGTCTGAAAAAACGCGTTTATTTCGGGCTGAAAAACACGTTTTGAAAAGTGTGATGTTACTGCCCCATAACTTACATGGGGTTGACCAAACTTGCAGAAACATGTTTATTTCTGCTGAAAAACACGTTTTGACACTTTCTGTACACTGGGGTTAAGGGCTGAGTGTGTGGGCTCTTCTGAGCCTTGCTGTTACAAGGAGATTCAGTTGTCTGAAAAAACGCGTTTATTTCGGGCTGAAAAACACGTTTTGAAAAGTGTGATGTTACTGCCCCATAACTTACATGGGGTTGACCAAACTTGCAGAAACATGTTTATTTCTGCTGAAAAACACGTTTTGACACTTTCTGTACACTGGGGTTAAGGGCTGAGTGTGTGGGCTCTTCTTAGCCTTGCTGTTACAAGGAGATTCAGTTGACTGAAAAAACGCGTTTATTTCGGGCTAAAAAACACGTTTTGAAAAGTGTCATGTTACTGCCCCATAACTTACATGGGGTTGACCAAACTTGCAGAAACATGTTTATTTCTGCTGAAAAACACGTTTTGACACTTTCTGTACACTGGGGTTAAGGGCTGAGTGTGTGGGCTCTTCTGAGCCTTGCTGTTACAAGGAGATTCAGTTGTCTGAAAAAACGCGTTTATTTCGGGCTGAAAAACACGTTTTGAAAAGTGTGATGTTACTGCCCCATAACTTACATGGGGTTGACCAAACTTGCAGAAACATGTTTATTTCTGCTAAAAAACACGTTTTTACCCTTTCTGCACACTGGGGTTAAGGGCTGAGTGTGTGGGCACTTCTGAGCCTTGCTGTTACAAGTAGATTCAGTTGCCTGAAAAAACGCGTTTATTTCGGGCTGAAAAACACGTTTTGAAAAGTGTCATGTTACTGCCCCATAACTTACATGGGGTTGACCAAACTTGCAGAAACATGTTTATTTCTGCTGAAAAACACGTTTTGACACTTTCTGTACACTGGGGTTAAGGGCTGAGTGTGTGGGCTCTTGTGAGCCTTGCTGTTACAAGGAGATTCAGTTGTCTTAAAAAACGCGTTTATTTCGGGCTGAAAAACACGTTTTGAAAAGGTGATGTTACTGCCCCATAACTTACATGGGGTTGACCAAACTTGCAGAAACATGTTTATTTCTGCTGAAAAACACGTTTTGACACTTTCTGTACACTGGGGTTAAGGGCTGAGTGTGTGGGCTCTTGTGAGCCTTGCTGTTACAAGGAGATTCAGTTGTCTTAAAAAACGCGTTTATTTCGGGCTGAAAAACACGTTTTGAAAAGTGTGATGTTACTGCCCCATAACTTACATGGGGTTGACCAAACTTGCAGAAACATGTTTATTTCTGCTGAAAAACACGTTTTGACACTTTCTGTACACTGGGGTTAAGGGCTGAGTGTGTGGGCTCTTCTGAGCCTTGCTGTTACAAGGAGATTCAGTTGTCTGAAAAAACGCGTTTATTTCGGGCTGAAAAACACGTTTTGAAAAGTGTGATGTTACTGCCCCATAACTTACATGGGGTTGACCAAACTTGCAGAAACATGTTTATTTCTGCTGAAAAACACGTTTTGACACTTTCTGTACACTGGGGTTAAGGGCTGAGTGTGTGGGCTCTTCTGAGCCTTGCTGTTACAAGGAGATTCAGTTGTCTGAAAAAACGCGTTTATTTCGGGCTGAAAAACACGTTTTGAAAAGTGTGATGTTACTGCCCCATAACTTACATGGGGTTGACCAAACTTGCAGAAACATGTTTATTTCTGCTAAAAAACACGTTTTTACCCTTTCTGCACACTGGGGTTAAGGGCTGAGTGTGTGGGCACTTCTGAGCCTTGCTGTTACAAGTAGATTCAGTTGCCTGAAAAAACGCGTTTATTTCGGGCTGAAAAACACGTTTTGAAAAGTGTCATGTTACTGCCCCATAACTTACATGGGGTTGACCAAACTTGCAGAAACATGTTTATTTCTGCTGAAAAACACGTTTTGACACTTTCTGTACACTGGGGTTAAGGGCTGAGTGTGTGGGCTCTTGTGAGCCTTGCTGTTACAAGGAGATTCAGTTGTCTTAAAAAACGCGTTTATTTCGGGCTGAAAAACACGTTTTGAAAAGGTGATGTTACTGCCCCATAACTTACATGGGGTTGACCAAACTTGCAGAAACATGTTTATTTCTGCTGAAAAACACGTTTTGACACTTTCTGTACACTGGGGTTAAGGGCTGAGTGTGTGGGCTCTTGTGAGCCTTGCTGTTACAAGGAGATTCAGTTGTCTTAAAAAACGCGTTTATTTCGGGCTGAAAAACACGTTTTGAAAAGTGTGATGTTACTGCCCCATAACTTACATGGGGTTGACCAAACTTGCAGAAACATGTTTATTTCTGCTGAAAAACACGTTTTGACACTTTCTGTACACTGGGGTTAAGGGCTGAGTGTGTGGGCTCTTCTGAGCCTTGCTGTTACAAGGAGATTCAGTTGTCTGAAAAAACGCGTTTATTTCGGGCTGAAAAACACGTTTTGAAAAGTGTGATGTTACTGCCCCATAACTTACATGGGGTTGACCAAACTTGCAGAAACATGTTTATTTCTGCTGAAAAACACGTTTTGACACTTTCTGTACACTGGGGTTAAGGGCTGAGTGTGTGGGCTCTTCTGAGCCTTGCTGTTACAAGGAGATTCAGTTGTCTGAAAAAACGCGTTTATTTCGGGCTGAAAAACACGTTTTGAAAAGTGTGATGTTACTGCCCCATAACTTACATGGGGTTGACCAAACTTGCAGAAACATGTTTATTTCTGCTGAAAAACACGTTTTGACACTTTCTGTACACTGGGGTTAAGGGCTGAGTGTGTGGGCTCTTCTTAGCCTTGCTGTTACAAGGAGATTCAGTTGTCTGAAAAAACGCGTTTATTTCGGGCTGAAAAACACGTTTTGAAAAGTGTGATGTTTCTGGCCCATAACTTACATGGGGTTGACCAAACTTGCAGAAACATGTTTATTTCTGCTGAAAAACACGTTTTGACACTTTCTGTACACTGGGGTTAAGGGCTGAGTGTGTGGGCTCTTCTGAGCCTTGCTGTTACAAGGAGATTCAGTTGTCTGAAAAAACGCGTTTATTTCGGGCTGAAAAACACGTTTTGAAAAGTGTGATGTTACTGCCCCATAACTTACATGGGGTTGACCAAACTTGCAGAAACATGTTTATTTCTGCTAAAAAACACGTTTTGACACTTTCTGCACACTGGGGTTAAGGGCTGAGTGTGTGGGCACTTCTGAGCCTTGCTGTTACAAGTAGATTCAGTTGCCTGAAAAAACGCGTTTATTTCGGGCTGAAAAACACGTTTTGAAAAGTGTCATGTTACTGCCCCATAACTTACATGGGGTTGACCAAACTTGCAGAAACATGTTTATTTCTGCTGAAAAACACGTTTTGACACTTTCTGTACACTGGGGTTAAGGGCTGAGTGTGTGGGCTCTTGTGAGCCTTGCTGTTACAAGGAGATTCAGTTGACTTAAAAAACGCGTTTATTTCGGGCTGAAAAACACGTTTTGAAAAGGTGATGTTACTGCCCCATAACTTACATGGGGTTGACCAAACTTGCAGAAACATGTTTATTTCTGCTGAAAAACACGTTTTGACACTTTCTGTACACTGGGGTTAAGGGCTGAGTGTGTGGGCTCTTGTGAGCCTTGCTGTTACAAGGAGATTCAGTTGTCTTAAAAAACGCGTTTATTTCGGGCTGAAAAACACGTTTTGAAAAGTGTGATGTTACTGCCCCATAACTTACATGGGGTTGACCAAACTTGCAGAAACATGTTTATTTCTGCTGAAAAACACGTTTTGACACTTTCTGTACACTGGGGTTAAGGGCTGAGTGTGTGGGCTCTTCTGAGCCTTGCTGTTACAAGGAGATTCAGTTGTCTGAAAAAACGCGTTTATTTCGGGCTGAAAAACACGTTTTGAAAAGTGTGATGTTACTGCCCCATAACTTACATGGGGTTGACCAAACTTGCAGAAACATGTTTATTTCTGCTGAAAAACACGTTTTGACACTTTCTGTACACTGGGGTTAAGGGCTGAGTGTGTGGGCTCTTCTTAGCCTTGCTGTTACAAGGAGATTCAGTTGACTGAAAAAACGCGTTTATTTCGGGCTAAAAAACACGTTTTGAAAAGTGTCATGTTACTGCCCCATAACTTACATGGGGTTGACCAAACTTGCAGAAACATGTTTATTTCTGCTGAAAAACACGTTTTGACACTTTCTGTACACTGGGGTTAAGGGCTGTGTGTGTGGGCTCTTCTTAGCCTTGCTGTTACAAGGAGATTCAGTTGTCTGAAAAAACGCGTTTATTTCGGGCTGAAAAACACGTTTTGAAAAGTGTGATGTTACTGCCCCATAACTTACATGGGGTTGACCAAACTTGCAGAAACATGTTTATTTCTGCTGAAAAACACGTTTTGACACTTTCTGTACACTGGGGTTAAGGGCTGAGTGTGTGGGCTCTTCTGAGCCTTGCTGTTACAAGGAGATTCAGTTGTCTGAAAAAACGCGTTTATTTCGGGCTGAAAAACACGTTTTGAAAAGTGTGATGTTACTGCCCCATAACTTACATGGGGTTGACCAAACTTGCAGAAACATGTTTATTTCTGCTGAAAAACACGTTTTGACACTTTCTGTACACTGGGGTTAAGGGCTGAGTGTGTGGGCTCTTCTTAGCCTTGCTGTTACAAGGAGATTCAGTTGACTGAAAAAACGCGTTTATTTCGGGCTAAAAAACACGTTTTGAAAAGTGTCATGTTACTGCCCCATAACTTACATGGGGTTGACCAAACTTGCAGAAACATGTTTATTTCTGCTGAAAAACACGTTTTGACACTTTCTGTACACTGGGGTTAAGGGCTGAGTGTGTGGGCTCTTCTGAGCCTTGCTGTTACAAGGAGATTCAGTTGTCTGAAAAAACGCGTTTATTTCGGGCTGAAAAACACGTTTTGAAAAGTGTGATGTTACTGCCCCATAACTTACATGGGGTTGACCAAACTTGCAGAAACATGTTTATTTCTGCTAAAAAACACGTTTTTACCCTTTCTGCACACTGGGGTTAAGGGCTGAGTGTGTGGGCACTTCTGAGCCTTGCTGTTACAAGTAGATTCAGTTGCCTGAAAAAACGCGTTTATTTCGGGCTGAAAAACACGTTTTGAAAAGTGTCATGTTACTGCACCATAACTTACATGGGGTTGACCAAACTTGCAGAAACATGTTTATTTCTGCTGAAAAACACGTTTTGACACTTTCTGTACACTGGGGTTAAGGGCTGAGTGTGTGGGCTCTTGTGAGCCTTGCTGTTACAAGGAGATTCAGTTGTCTTAAAAAACGCGTTTATTTTGGGCTGAAAAACACGTTTTGAAAAGGTGATGTTACTGCCCCATAACTTACATGGGGTTGACCAAACTTGCAGAAACATGTTTATTTCTGCTGAAAAACACGTTTTGACACTTTCTGTACACTGGGGTTAAGGGCTGAGTGTGTGGGCTCTTGTGAGCCTTGCTGTTACAAGGAGATTCAGTTGTCTTAAAAAACGCGTTTATTTCGGGCTGAAAAACACGTTTTGAAAAGTGTGATGTTACTGCCCCATAACTTACATGGGGTTGACCAAACTTGCAGAAACATGTTTATTTCTGCTGAAAAACACGTTTTGACACTTTCTGTACACTGGGGTTAAGGGCTGAGTGTGTGGGCTCTTCTTAGCCTTGCTGTTACAAGGAGATTCAGTTGACTGAAAAAACGCGTTTATTTCGGGCTAAAAAACACGTTTTGAAAAGTGTCATGTTACTGCCCCATAACTTACATGGGGTTGACCAAACTTGCAGAAACATGTTTATTTCTGCTGAAAAACACGTTTTGACACTTTCTGTACACTGGGGTTAAGGGCTGTGTGTGTGGGCTCTTCTTAGCCTTGCTGTTACAAGGAGATTCAGTTGTCTGAAAAAACGCGTTTATTTCGGGCTGAAAAACACGTTTTGAAAAGTGTGATGTTACTGCCCCATAACTTACATGGGGTTGACCAAACTTGCAGAAACATGTTTATTTCTGCTGAAAAACACGTTTTGACACTTTCTGTACACTGGGGTTAAGGGCTGAGTGTGTGGGCTCTTCTGAGCCTTGCTGTTACAAGGAGATTCAGTTGTCTGAAAAAACGCGTTTATTTCGGGCTGAAAAACACGTTTTGAAAAGTGTGATGTTACTGCCCCATAACTTACATGGGGTTGACCAAACTTGCAGAAACATGTTTATTTCTGCTGAAAAACACGTTTTGACACTTTCTGTACACTGGGGTTAAGGGCTGAGTGTGTGGGCTCTTCTTAGCCTTGCTGTTACAAGGAGATTCAGTTGACTGAAAAAACGCGTTTATTTCGGGCTAAAAAACACGTTTTGAAAAGTGTCATGTTACTGCCCCATAACTTACATGGGGTTGACCAAACTTGCAGAAACATGTTTATTTCTGCTGAAAAACACGTTTTGACACTTTCTGTACACTGGGGTTAAGGGCTGAGTGTGTGGGCTCTTCTGAGCCTTGCTGTTACAAGGAGATTCAGTTGCCTGAAAAAACGCGTTTATTTCGGGCTGAAAAACACGTTTTGAAAAGTGTGATGTTACTGCCCCATAACTTACATGGGGTTGACCAAACTTGCAGAAACATGTTTATTTCTGCTGAAAAACACGTTTTGACACTTTCTGTACACTGGGGTTAAGGGCTGAGTGTGTGGGCTCTTGTGAGCCTTGCTGTTACAAGGAGATTCAGTTGTCTTAAAAAACGCGTTTATTTCGGGCTGAAAAACACGTTTTGAAAAGGTGATGTTACTGCCCCATAACTTACATGGGGTTGACCAAACTTGCAGAAACATGTTTATTTCTGCTGAAAAACACGTTTTGACACTTTCTGTACACTGGGGTTAAGGGCTGAGTGTGTGGGCTCTTGTGAGCCTTGCTGTTACAAGGAGATTCAGTTGTCTTAAAAAACGCGTTTATTTCGGGCTGAAAAACACGTTTTGAAAAGTGTGATGTTACTGCCCCATAACTTACATGGGGTTGACCAAACTTGCAGAAACATGTTTATTTCTGCTGAAAAACACGTTTTGACACTTTCTGTACACTGGGGTTAAGGGCTGAGTGTGTGGGCTCTTCTGAGCCTTGCTGTTACAAGGAGATTCAGTTGTCTGAAAAAACGCGTTTATTTCGGGCTGAAAAACACGTTTTGAAAAGTGTGATGTTACTGCCCCATAACTTACATGGGGTTGACCAAACTTGCAGAAACATGTTTATTTCTGCTGAAAAACACGTTTTGACACTTTCTGTACACTGGGGTTAAGGGCTGAGTGTGTGGGCTCTTCTTAGCCTTGCTGTTACAAGGAGATTCAGTTGACTGAAAAAACGCGTTTATTTCGGGCTAAAAAACACGTTTTGAAAAGTGTCATGTTACTGCCCCATAACTTACATGGGGTTGACCAAACTTGCAGAAACATGTTTATTTCTGCTGAAAAACACGTTTTGACACTTTCTGTACACTGGGGTTAAGGGCTGTGTGTGTGGGCTCTTCTTAGCCTTGCTGTTACAAGGAGATTCAGTTGTCTGAAAAAACGCGTTTATTTCGGGCTGAAAAACACGTTTTGAAAAGTGTGATGTTACTGCCCCATAACTTACATGGGGTTGACCAAACTTGCAGAAACGTTTATTTCTGCTGAAAAACACGTTTTGACAATTTCTGTACACTGGGGTTAAGGGCTGAGTGTGTGGGCTCTTGTGAGCCTTGCTGTTACAAGGAGATTCAGTTGTCTGAAAAAACGCGTTTATTTCGGGCTGAAAAACACGTTTTGAAAAGTGTGATGTTACTGCCCCATAACTTACATGGGGTTGACCAAACTTGCAGAAACATGTTTATTTCTGCTGAAAAACACGTTTTGACACTTTCTGTACACTGGGGTTAAAGGCTGAGTGTGTGGGCTCTTCTGAGCCTTGCTGTTACAAGGAGATTCAGTTGTCTGAAAAAACGCGTTTATTTCGGGCTGAAAAACACGTTTTGAAAAGTGTGATGTTACTGCCCCATAACTTACATGGGGTTGACCAAACTTGCAGAAACATGTTTATTTCTGCTGAAAAACACGTTTTGACACTTTCTGTACACTGGGGTTAAAGGCTGAGTGTGTGGGCTCTTCTGAGCCTTGCTGTTACAAGGAGATTCAGTTGTCTGAAAAAACGCGTTTATTTCGGGCTGAAAAACACGTTTTGAAAAGTGTGATGTTACTGCCCCATAACTTACATGGGGTTGACCAAACTTGCAGAAACATGTTTATTTCTGCTGAAAAACACGTTTTGACACTTTCTGTACACTGGGGTTAAGGGCTGTGTGTGTGGGCTCTTCTTAGCCTTGCTGTTACAAGGAGATTCAGTTGTCTGAAAAAACGCGTTTATTTCGGGCTGAAAAACACGTTTTGAAAAGTGTGATGTTACTGCCCCATAACTTACATGGGGTTGACCAAACTTGCAGAAACATGTTTATTTCTGCTGAAAAACACGTTTTGACAATTTCTGTACACTGGGGTTAAGGGCTGAGTGTGTGGGCTCTTGTGAGCCTTGCTGTTACAAGGAGATTCAGTTGTCTGAAAAAACGCGTTTATTTCGGGCTGAAAAACACGTTTTGAAAAGTGTGATGTTACTGCCCCATAACTTACATGGGGTTGACCAAACTTGCAGAAACATGTTTATTTCTGCTGAAAAACACGTTTTGACACTTTCTGTACACTGGGGTTAAAGGCTGAGTGTGTGGGCTCTTCTGAGCCTTGCTGTTACAAGGAGATTCAGTTGTCTGAAAAAACGCGTTTATTTCGGGCTGAAAAACACGTTTTGAAAAGTGTGATGTTACTGCCCCATAACTTACATGGGGTTGACCAAACTTGCAGAAACATGTTTATTTCTGCTGAAAAACACGTTTTGACACTTTCTGTACACTGGGGTTAAAGGCTGAGTGTGTGGGCTCTTCTGAGCCTTGCTGTTACAAGGAGATTCAGTTGTCTGAAAAAACGCGTTTATTTCGGGCTGAAAAACACGTTTTGAAAAGTGTCATGTTACTGCCCCATAACTTACATGGGGTTGACCAAACTTGCAGAAACATGTTTATTTCTGCTGAAAAACACGTTTTGACACTTTCTGTACACTGGGGTTAAGGGCTGAGTGTGTGGGCTCTTGTGAGCCTTGCTGTTACAAGGAGATTCAGTTGTCTTAAAAAACGCGTTTATTTCGGGCTGAAAAACACGTTTTGAAAAGGTGATGTTACTGCCCCATAACTTACATGGGGTTGACCAAACTTGCAGAAACATGTTTATTTCTGCTGAAAAACACGTTTTGACACTTTCTGTACACTGGGGTTAAGGGCTGAGTGTGTGGGCTCTTGTGAGCCTTGCTGTTACAAGGAGATTCAGTTGTCTTAAAAAACGCGTTTATTTCGGGCTGAAAAACACGTTTTGAAAAGTGTGATGTTACTGCCCCATAACTTACATGGGGTTGACCAAACTTGCAGAAACATGTTTATTTCTGCTGAAAAACACGTTTTGACACTTTCTGTACACTGGGGTTAAGGGCTGAGTGTGTGGGCTCTTCTGAGCCTTGCTGTTACAAGGAGATTCAGTTGTCTGAAAAAACGCGTTTATTTCGGGCTGAAAAACACGTTTTGAAAAGTGTGATGTTACTGCCCCATAACTTACATGGGGTTGACCAAACTTGCAGAAACATGTTTATTTCTGCTGAAAAACACGTTTTGACACTTTCTGTACACTGGGGTTAAGGGCTGAGTGTGTGGGCTCTTCTGAGCCTTGCTGTTACAAGGAGATTCAGTTGTCTGAAAAAACGCGTTTATTTCGGGCTGAAAAACACGTTTTGAAAAGTGTGATGTTACTGCCCCATAACTTACATGGGGTTGACCAAACTTGCAGAAACATGTTTATTTCTGCTGAAAAACACGTTTTGACACTTTCTGTACACTGGGGTTAAGGGCTGAGTGTGTGGGCTCTTCTTAGCCTTGCTGTTACAAGGAGATTCAGTTGTCTGAAAAAACGCGTTTATTTCGGGCTGAAAAACACGTTTTGAAAAGTGTGATGTTACTGCCCCATAACTTACATGGGGTTGACCAAACTTGCAGAAACATGTTTATTTCTGCTGAAAAACACGTTTTGACACTTTCTGTACACTGGGGTTAAGGGCTGAGTGTGTGGGCTCTTCTTAGCCTTGCTGTTACAAGGAGATTCAGTTGTCTGAAAAAACGCGTTTATTTCTGCTGAAAAACACGTTTTGACACTTTCTGTACACTGGGGTTAAGGGCTGAGTGTGTGGGCACTTCTGAGCCTTGCTGTTACAAGTAGATTCAGTTGCCTGAAAAAACGCGTTTATTTCGGGCTGAAAAACACGTTTTGAAAAGTGTCATGTTACTGCCCCATAACTTACATGGGGTTGACCAAACTTGCAGAAACATGTTTATTTCTGCTGAAAAACACGTTTTGACACTTTCTGTACACTGGGGTTAAGGGCTGAGTGTGTGGGCTCTTGTGAGCCTTGCTGTTACAAGGAGATTCAGTTGTCTTAAAAAACGCGTTTATTTCGGGCTGAAAAACACGTTTTGAAAAGGTGATGTTACTGCCCCATAACTTACATGGGGTTGACCAAACTTGCAGAAACATGTTTATTTCTGCTGAAAAACACGTTTTGACACTTTCTGTACACTGGGGTTAAGGGCTGAGTGTGTGGGCTCTTGTGAGCCTTGCTGTTACAAGGAGATTCAGTTGTCTTAAAAAACGCGTTTATTTCGGGCTGAAAAACACGTTTTGAAAAGTGTGATGTTACTGCCCCATAACTTACATGGGGTTGACCAAACTTGCAGAAACATGTTTATTTCTGCTGAAAAACACGTTTTGACACTTTCTGTACACTGGGGTTAAGGGCTGAGTGTGTGGGCTCTTCTGAGCCTTGCTGTTACAAGGAGATTCAGTTGTCTGAAAAAACGCGTTTATTTCGGGCTGAAAAACACGTTTTGAAAAGTGTGATGTTACTGCCCCATAACTTACATGGGGTTGACCAAACTTGCAGAAACATGTTTATTTCTGCTGAAAAACACGTTTTGACACTTTCTGTACACTGGGGTTAAGGGCTGAGTGTGTGGGCTCTTCTTAGCCTTGCTGTTACAAGGAGATTCAGTTGTCTGAAAAAACGCGTTTATTTCGGGCTGAAAAACACGTTTTGAAAAGTGTGATGTTTCTGGCCCATAACTTACATGGGGTTGACCAAACTTGCAGAAACATGTTTATTTCTGCTGAAAAACACGTTTTGACACTTTCTGTACACTGGGGTTAAGGGCTGAGTGTGTGGGCTCTTCTGAGCCTTGCTGTTACAAGGAGATTCAGTTGTCTGAAAAAACGCGTTTATTTCGGGCTGAAAAACACGTTTTGAAAAGTGTGATGTTACTGCCCCATAACTTACATGGGGTTGACCAAACTTGCAGAAACATGTTTATTTCTGCTAAAAAACACGTTTTTACCCTTTCTGCACACTGGGGTTAAGGGCTGAGTGTGTGGGCACTTCTGAGCCTTGCTGTTACAAGTAGATTCAGTTGCCTGAAAAAACGCGTTTATTTCGGGCTGAAAAACACGTTTTGAAAAGTGTCATGTTACTGCCCCATAACTTACATGGGGTTGACCAAACTTGCAGAAACATGTTTATTTCTGCTGAAAAACACGTTTTGACACTTTCTGTACACTGGGGTTAAAGGCTGAGTGTGTGGGCTCTTGTGAGCCTTGCTGTTACAAGGAGATTCAGTTGTCTTAAAAAACGCGTTTATTTCGGGCTGAAAAACACGTTTTGAAAAGGTGATGTTACTGCCCCATAACTTACATGGGGTTGACCAAACTTGCAGAAACATGTTTATTTCTGCTGAAAAACACGTTTTGACACTTTCTGTACACTGGGGTTAAGGGCTGAGTGTGTGGGCTCTTGTGAGCCTTGCTGTTACAAGGAGATTCAGTTGTCTTAAAAAACGCGTTTATTTCGGGCTGAAAAACACGTTTTGAAAAGTGTGATGTTACTGCCCCATAACTTACATGGGGTTGACCAAACTTGCAGAAACATGTTTATTTCTGCTGAAAAACACGTTTTGACACTTTCTGTACACTGGGGTTAAGGGCTGAGTGTGTGGGCTCTTCTGAGCCTTGCTGTTACAAGGAGATTCAGTTGTCTGAAAAAACGCGTTTATTTCGGGCTGAAAAACACGTTTTGAAAAGTGTGATGTTACTGCCCCATAACTTACATGGGGTTGACCAAACTTGCAGAAACATGTTTATTTCTGCTGAAAAACACGTTTTGACACTTTCTGTACACTGGGGTTAAGGGCTGAGTGTGTGGGCTCTTCTTAGCCTTGCTGTTACAAGGAGATTCAGTTGACTGAAAAAACGCGTTTATTTCGGGCTAAAAAACACGTTTTGAAAAGTGTCATGTTACTGCCCCATAACTTACATGGGGTTGACCAAACTTGCAGAAACATGTTTATTTCTGCTGAAAAACACGTTTTGACACTTTCTGTACACTGGGGTTAAGGGCTGTGTGTGTGGGCTCTTCTTAGCCTTGCTGTTACAAGGAGATTCAGTTGTCTGAAAAAACGCGTTTATTTCGGGCTGAAAAACACGTTTTGAAAAGTGTGATGTTACTGCCCCATAACTTACATGGGGTTGACCAAACTTGCAGAAACATGTTTATTTCTGCTGAAAAACACGTTTTGACACTTTCTGTACACTGGGGTTAAGGGCTGAGTGTGTGGGCTCTTCTGAGCCTTGCTGTTACAAGGAGATTCAGTTGTCTGAAAAAACGCGTTTATTTCGGGCTGAAAAACACGTTTTGAAAAGTGTGATGTTACTGCCCCATAACTTACATGGGGTTGACCAAACTTGCAGAAACATGTTTATTTCTGCTGAAAAACACGTTTTGACACTTTCTGTACACTGGGGTTAAGGGCTGAGTGTGTGGGCTCTTGTGAGCCTTGCTGTTACAAGGAGATTCAGTTGTCTTAAAAAACGCGTTTATTTCGGGCTGAAAAACACGTTTTGAAAAGGTGATGTTACTGCCCCATAACTTACATGGGGTTGACCAAACTTGCAGAAACATGTTTATTTCTGCTGAAAAACACGTTTTGACACTTTCTGTACACTGGGGTTAAGGGCTGAGTGTGTGGGCTCTTGTGAGCCTTGCTGTTACAAGGAGATTCAGTTGTCTTAAAAAACGCGTTTATTTCGGGCTGAAAAACACGTTTTGAAAAGTGTGATGTTACTGCCCCATAACTTACATGGGGTTGACCAAACTTGCAGAAACATGTTTATTTCTGCTGAAAAACACGTTTTGACACTTTCTGTACACTGGGGTTAAGGGCTGAGTGTGTGGGCTCTTCTGAGCCTTGCTGTTACAAGGAGATTCAGTTGTCTGAAAAAACGCGTTTATTTCGGGCTGAAAAACACGTTTTGAAAAGTGTGATGTTACTGCCCCATAACTTACATGGGGTTGACCAAACTTGCAGAAACATGTTTATTTCTGCTGAAAAACACGTTTTGACACTTTCTGTACACTGGGGTTAAGGGCTGAGTGTGTGGGCTCTTCTTAGCCTTGCTGTTACAAGGAGATTCAGTTGACTGAAAAAACGCGTTTATTTCGGGCTAAAAAACACGTTTTGAAAAGTGTCATGTTACTGCCCCATAACTTACATGGGGTTGACCAAACTTGCAGAAACATGTTTATTTCTGCTGAAAAACACGTTTTGACACTTTCTGTACACTGGGGTTAAGGGCTGTGTGTGTGGGCTCTTCTTAGCCTTGCTGTTACAAGGAGATTCAGTTGTCTGAAAAAACGCGTTTATTTCGGGCTGAAAAACACGTTTTGAAAAGTGTGATGTTACTGCCCCATAACTTACATGGGGTTGACCAAACTTGCAGAAACGTTTATTTCTGCTGAAAAACACGTTTTGACAATTTCTGTACACTGGGGTTAAGGGCTGAGTGTGTGGGCTCTTGTGAGCCTTGCTGTTACAAGGAGATTCAGTTGTCTGAAAAAACGCGTTTATTTCGGGCTGAAAAACACGTTTTGAAAAGTGTGATGTTACTGCCCCATAACTTACATGGGGTTGACCAAACTTGCAGAAACATGTTTATTTCTGCTGAAAAACACGTTTTGACACTTTCTGTACACTGGGGTTAAAGGCTGAGTGTGTGGGCTCTTCTGAGCCTTGCTGTTACAAGGAGATTCAGTTGTCTGAAAAAACGCGTTTATTTCGGGCTGAAAAACACGTTTTGAAAAGTGTGATGTTACTGCCCCATAACTTACATGGGGTTGACCAAACTTGCAGAAACATGTTTATTTCTGCTGAAAAACACGTTTTGACACTTTCTGTACACTGGGGTTAAAGGCTGAGTGTGTGGGCTCTTCTGAGCCTTGCTGTTACAAGGAGATTCAGTTGTCTGAAAAAACGCGTTTATTTCGGGCTGAAAAACACGTTTTGAAAAGTGTGATGTTACTGCCCCATAACTTACATGGGGTTGACCAAACTTGCAGAAACATGTTTATTTCTGCTGAAAAACACGTTTTGACACTTTCTGTACACTGGGGTTAAAGGCTGAGTGTGTGGGCTCTTCTGAGCCTTGCTGTTACAAGGAGATTCAGTTGTCTGAAAAAACGCGTTTATTTCGGGCTGAAAAACACGTTTTGAAAAGTGTCATGTTACTGCCCCATAACTTACATGGGGTTGACCAAACTTGCAGAAACATGTTTATTTCTGCTGAAAAACACGTTTTGACACTTTCTGTACACTGGGGTTAAGGGCTGAGTGTGTGGGCTCTTGTGAGCCTTGCTGTTACAAGGAGATTCAGTTGTCTTAAAAAACGCGTTTATTTCGGGCTGAAAAACACGTTTTGAAAAGGTGATGTTACTGCCCCATAACTTACATGGGGTTGACCAAACTTGCAGAAACATGTTTATTTCTGCTGAAAAACACGTTTTGACACTTTCTGTACACTGGGGTTAAGGGCTGAGTGTGTGGGCTCTTGTGAGCCTTGCTGTTACAAGGAGATTCAGTTGTCTTAAAAAACGCGTTTATTTCGGGCTGAAAAACACGTTTTGAAAAGTGTGATGTTACTGCCCCATAACTTACATGGGGTTGACCAAACTTGCAGAAACATGTTTATTTCTGCTGAAAAACACGTTTTGACACTTTCTGTACACTGGGGTTAAGGGCTGAGTGTGTGGGCTCTTCTGAGCCTTGCTGTTACAAGGAGATTCAGTTGTCTGAAAAAACGCGTTTATTTCGGGCTGAAAAACACGTTTTGAAAAGTGTGATGTTACTGCCCCATAACTTACATGGGGTTGACCAAACTTGCAGAAACATGTTTATTTCTGCTGAAAAACACGTTTTGACACTTTCTGTACACTGGGGTTAAGGGCTGAGTGTGTGGGCTCTTCTGAGCCTTGCTGTTACAAGGAGATTCAGTTGTCTGAAAAAACGCGTTTATTTCGGGCTGAAAAACACGTTTTGAAAAGTGTGATGTTACTGCCCCATAACTTACATGGGGTTGACCAAACTTGCAGAAACATGTTTATTTCTGCTGAAAAACACGTTTTGACACTTTCTGTACACTGGGGTTAAGGGCTGAGTGTGTGGGCTCTTCTTAGCCTTGCTGTTACAAGGAGATTCAGTTGTCTGAAAAAACGCGTTTATTTCGGGCTGAAAAACACGTTTTGAAAAGTGTGATGTTACTGCCCCATAACTTACATGGGGTTGACCAAACTTGCAGAAACATGTTTATTTCTGCTGAAAAACACGTTTTGACACTTTCTGTACACTGGGGTTAAGGGCTGAGTGTGTGGGCTCTTCTTAGCCTTGCTGTTACAAGGAGATTCAGTTGTCTGAAAAAACGCGTTTATTTCTGCTGAAAAACACGTTTTGACACTTTCTGTACACTGGGGTTAAGGGCTGAGTGTGTGGGCACTTCTGAGCCTTGCTGTTACAAGTAGATTCAGTTGCCTGAAAAAACGCGTTTATTTCGGGCTGAAAAACACGTTTTGAAAAGTGTCATGTTACTGCCCCATAACTTACATGGGGTTGACCAAACTTGCAGAAACATGTTTATTTCTGCTGAAAAACACGTTTTGACACTTTCTGTACACTGGGGTTAAGGGCTGAGTGTGTGGGCTCTTGTGAGCCTTGCTGTTACAAGGAGATTCAGTTGTCTTAAAAAACGCGTTTATTTCGGGCTGAAAAACACGTTTTGAAAAGGTGATGTTACTGCCCCATAACTTACATGGGGTTGACCAAACTTGCAGAAACATGTTTATTTCTGCTGAAAAACACGTTTTGACACTTTCTGTACACTGGGGTTAAGGGCTGAGTGTGTGGGCTCTTGTGAGCCTTGCTGTTACAAGGAGATTCAGTTGTCTTAAAAAACGCGTTTATTTCGGGCTGAAAAACACGTTTTGAAAAGTGTGATGTTACTGCCCCATAACTTACATGGGGTTGACCAAACTTGCAGAAACATGTTTATTTCTGCTGAAAAACACGTTTTGACACTTTCTGTACACTGGGGTTAAGGGCTGAGTGTGTGGGCTCTTCTGAGCCTTGCTGTTACAAGGAGATTCAGTTGTCTGAAAAAACGCGTTTATTTCGGGCTGAAAAACACGTTTTGAAAAGTGTGATGTTACTGCCCCATAACTTACATGGGGTTGACCAAACTTGCAGAAACATGTTTATTTCTGCTGAAAAACACGTTTTGACACTTTCTGTACACTGGGGTTAAGGGCTGAGTGTGTGGGCTCTTCTTAGCCTTGCTGTTACAAGGAGATTCAGTTGTCTGAAAAAACGCGTTTATTTCGGGCTGAAAAACACGTTTTGAAAAGTGTGATGTTTCTGGCCCATAACTTACATGGGGTTGACCAAACTTGCAGAAACATGTTTATTTCTGCTGAAAAACACGTTTTGACACTTTCTGTACACTGGGGTTAAGGGCTGAGTGTGTGGGCTCTTCTGAGCCTTGCTGTTACAAGGAGATTCAGTTGTCTGAAAAAACGCGTTTATTTCGGGCTGAAAAACACGTTTTGAAAAGTGTGATGTTACTGCCCCATAACTTACATGGGGTTGACCAAACTTGCAGAAACATGTTTATTTCTGCTAAAAAACACGTTTTTACCCTTTCTGCACACTGGGGTTAAGGGCTGAGTGTGTGGGCACTTCTGAGCCTTGCTGTTACAAGTAGATTCAGTTGCCTGAAAAAACGCGTTTATTTCGGGCTGAAAAACACGTTTTGAAAAGTGTCATGTTACTGCCCCATAACTTACATGGGGTTGACCAAACTTGCAGAAACATGTTTATTTCTGCTGAAAAACACGTTTTGACACTTTCTGTACACTGGGGTTAAAGGCTGAGTGTGTGGGCTCTTGTGAGCCTTGCTGTTACAAGGAGATTCAGTTGTCTTAAAAAACGCGTTTATTTCGGGCTGAAAAACACGTTTTGAAAAGGTGATGTTACTGCCCCATAACTTACATGGGGTTGACCAAACTTGCAGAAACATGTTTATTTCTGCTGAAAAACACGTTTTGACACTTTCTGTACACTGGGGTTAAGGGCTGAGTGTGTGGGCTCTTGTGAGCCTTGCTGTTACAAGGAGATTCAGTTGTCTTAAAAAACGCGTTTATTTCGGGCTGAAAAACACGTTTTGAAAAGTGTGATGTTACTGCCCCATAACTTACATGGGGTTGACCAAACTTGCAGAAACATGTTTATTTCTGCTGAAAAACACGTTTTGACACTTTCTGTACACTGGGGTTAAGGGCTGAGTGTGTGGGCTCTTCTGAGCCTTGCTGTTACAAGGAGATTCAGTTGTCTGAAAAAACGCGTTTATTTCGGGCTGAAAAACACGTTTTGAAAAGTGTGATGTTACTGCCCCATAACTTACATGGGGTTGACCAAACTTGCAGAAACATGTTTATTTCTGCTGAAAAACACGTTTTGACACTTTCTGTACACTGGGGTTAAGGGCTGAGTGTGTGGGCTCTTCTTAGCCTTGCTGTTACAAGGAGATTCAGTTGACTGAAAAAACGCGTTTATTTCGGGCTAAAAAACACGTTTTGAAAAGTGTCATGTTACTGCCCCATAACTTACATGGGGTTGACCAAACTTGCAGAAACATGTTTATTTCTGCTGAAAAACACGTTTTGACACTTTCTGTACACTGGGGTTAAGGGCTGTGTGTGTGGGCTCTTCTTAGCCTTGCTGTTACAAGGAGATTCAGTTGTCTGAAAAAACGCGTTTATTTCGGGCTGAAAAACACGTTTTGAAAAGTGTGATGTTACTGCCCCATAACTTACATGGGGTTGACCAAACTTGCAGAAACATGTTTATTTCTGCTGAAAAACACGTTTTGACACTTTCTGTACACTGGGGTTAAGGGCTGAGTGTGTGGGCTCTTCTGAGCCTTGCTGTTACAAGGAGATTCAGTTGTCTGAAAAAACGCGTTTATTTCGGGCTGAAAAACACGTTTTGAAAAGTGTGATGTTACTGCCCCATAACTTACATGGGGTTGACCAAACTTGCAGAAACATGTTTATTTCTGCTGAAAAACACGTTTTGACACTTTCTGTACACTGGGGTTAAGGGCTGAGTGTGTGGGCTCTTCTTAGCCTTGCTGTTACAAGGAGATTCAGTTGACTGAAAAAACGCGTTTATTTCGGGCTAAAAAACACGTTTTGAAAAGTGTCATGTTACTGCCCCATAACTTACATGGGGTTGACCAAACTTGCAGAAACATGTTTATTTCTGCTGAAAAACACGTTTTGACACTTTCTGTACACTGGGGTTAAGGGCTGAGTGTGTGGGCTCTTCTGAGCCTTGCTGTTACAAGGAGATTCAGTTGTCTGAAAAAACGCGTTTATTTCGGGCTGAAAAACACGTTTTGAAAAGTGTGATGTTACTGCCCCATAACTTACATGGGGTTGACCAAACTTGCAGAAACATGTTTATTTCTGCTAAAAAACACGTTTTTACCCTTTCTGCACACTGGGGTTAAGGGCTGAGTGTGTGGGCACTTCTGAGCCTTGCTGTTACAAGTAGATTCAGTTGCCTGAAAAAACGCGTTTATTTCGGGCTGAAAAACACGTTTTGAAAAGGTGATGTTACTGCCCCATAACTTACATGGGGTTGACCAAACTTGCAGAAACATGTTTATTTCTGCTGAAAAACACGTTTTGACACTTTCTGTACACTGGGGTTAAGGGCTGAGTGTGTGGGCTCTTGTGAGCCTTGCTGTTACAAGGAGATTCAGTTGTCTTAAAAAACGCGTTTATTTCGGGCTGAAAAACACGTTTTGAAAAGTGTGATGTTACTGCCCCATAACTTACATGGGGTTGACCAAACTTGCAGAAACATGTTTATTTCTGCTGAAAAACACGTTTTGACACTTTCTGTACACTGGGGTTAAGGGCTGAGTGTGTGGGCTCTTCTGAGCCTTGCTGTTACAAGGAGATTCAGTTGTCTGAAAAAACGCGTTTATTTCGGGCTGAAAAACACGTTTTGAAAAGTGTGATGTTACTGCCCCATAACTTACATGGGGTTGACCAAACTTGCAGAAACATGTTTATTTCTGCTGAAAAACACGTTTTGACACTTTCTGTACACTGGGGTTAAGGGCTGAGTGTGTGGGCTCTTCTGAGCCTTGCTGTTACAAGGAGATTCAGTTGTCTGAAAAAACGCGTTTATTTCGGGCTGAAAAACACGTTTTGAAAAGTGTGATGTTACTGCCCCATAACTTACATGGGGTTGACCAAACTTGCAGAAACATGTTTATTTCTGCTGAAAAACACGTTTTGACACTTTCTGTACACTGGGGTTAAGGGCTGAGTGTGTGGGCTCTTCTTAGCCTTGCTGTTACAAGGAGATTCAGTTGTCTGAAAAAACGCGTTTATTTCGGGCTGAAAAACACGTTTTGAAAAGTGTGATGTTTCTGGCCCATAACTTACATGGGGTTGACCAAACTTGCAGAAACATGTTTATTTCTGCTGAAAAACACGTTTTGACACTTTCTGTACACTGGGGTTAAGGGCTGAGTGTGTGGGCTCTTCTGAGCCTTGCTGTTACAAGGAGATTCAGTTGTCTGAAAAAACGCGTTTATTTCGGGCTGAAAAACACGTTTTGAAAAGTGTGATGTTACTGCCCCATAACTTACATGGGGTTGACCAAACTTGCAGAAACATGTTTATTTCTGCTAAAAAACACGTTTTTACCCTTTCTGCACACTGGGGTTAAGGGCTGAGTGTGTGGGCACTTCTGAGCCTTGCTGTTACAAGTAGATTCAGTTGCCTGAAAAAACGCGTTTATTTCGGGCTGAAAAACACGTTTTGAAAAGTGTCATGTTACTGCCCCATAACTTACATGGGGTTGACCAAACTTGCAGAAACATGTTTATTTCTGCTGAAAAACACGTTTTGACACTTTCTGTACACTGGGGTTAAGGGCTGAGTGTGTGGGCTCTTGTGAGCCTTGCTGTTACAAGGAGATTCAGTTGTCTTAAAAAACGCGTTTATTTCGGGCTGAAAAACACGTTTTGAAAAGTGTGATGTTACTGCCCCATAACTTACATGGGGTTGACCAAACTTGCAGAAACATGTTTATTTCTGCTGAAAAACACGTTTTGACACTTTCTGTACACTGGGGTTAAGGGCTGAGTGTGTGGGCTCTTCTGAGCCTTGCTGTTACAAGGAGATTCAGTTGTCTGAAAAAACGCGTTTATTTCGGGCTGAAAAACACGTTTTGAAAAGTGTGATGTTACTGCCCCATAACTTACATGGGGTTGACCAAACTTGCAGAAACATGTTTATTTCTGCTGAAAAACACGTTTTGACACTTTCTGTACACTGGGGTTAAGGGCTGAGTGTGTGGGCTCTTCTTAGCCTTGCTGTTACAAGGAGATTCAGTTGACTGAAAAAACGCGTTTATTTCGGGCTAAAAAACACGTTTTGAAAAGTGTCATGTTACTGCCCCATAACTTACATGGGGTTGACCAAACTTGCAGAAACATGTTTATTTCTGCTGAAAAACACGTTTTGACACTTTCTGTACACTGGGGTTAAGGGCTGTGTGTGTGGGCTCTTCTTAGCCTTGCTGTTACAAGGAGATTCAGTTGTCTGAAAAAACGCGTTTATTTCGGGCTGAAAAACACGTTTTGAAAAGTGTGATGTTACTGCCCCATAACTTACATGGGGTTGACCAAACTTGCAGAAACATGTTTATTTCTGCTGAAAAACACGTTTTGACACTTTCTGTACACTGGGGTTAAGGGCTGAGTGTGTGGGCTCTTCTGAGCCTTGCTGTTACAAGGAGATTCAGTTGTCTGAAAAAACGCGTTTATTTCGGGCTGAAAAACACGTTTTGAAAAGTGTGATGTTACTGCCCCATAACTTACATGGGGTTGACCAAACTTGCAGAAACATGTTTATTTCTGCTGAAAAACACGTTTTGACACTTTCTGTACACTGGGGTTAAGGGCTGAGTGTGTGGGCTCTTCTTAGCCTTGCTGTTACAAGGAGATTCAGTTGACTGAAAAAACGCGTTTATTTCGGGCTAAAAAACACGTTTTGAAAAGTGTCATGTTACTGCCCCATAACTTACATGGGGTTGACCAAACTTGCAGAAACATGTTTATTTCTGCTGAAAAACACGTTTTGACACTTTCTGTACACTGGGGTTAAGGGCTGAGTGTGTGGGCTCTTCTGAGCCTTGCTGTTACAAGGAGATTCAGTTGCCTGAAAAAACGCGTTTATTTCGGGCTGAAAAACACGTTTTGAAAAGTGTGATGTTACTGCCCCATAACTTACATGGGGTTGACCAAACTTGCAGAAACATGTTTATTTCTGCTGAAAAACACGTTTTGACACTTTCTGTACACTGGGGTTAAGGGCTGAGTGTGTGGGCTCTTGTGAGCCTTGCTGTTACAAGGAGATTCAGTTGTCTTAAAAAACGCGTTTATTTCGGGCTGAAAAACACGTTTTGAAAAGGTGATGTTACTGCCCCATAACTTACATGGGGTTGACCAAACTTGCAGAAACATGTTTATTTCTGCTGAAAAACACGTTTTGACACTTTCTGTACACTGGGGTTAAGGGCTGAGTGTGTGGGCTCTTGTGAGCCTTGCTGTTACAAGGAGATTCAGTTGTCTTAAAAAACGCGTTTATTTCGGGCTGAAAAACACGTTTTGAAAAGTGTGATGTTACTGCCCCATAACTTACATGGGGTTGACCAAACTTGCAGAAACATGTTTATTTCTGCTGAAAAACACGTTTTGACACTTTCTGTACACTGGGGTTAAGGGCTGAGTGTGTGGGCTCTTCTGAGCCTTGCTGTTACAAGGAGATTCAGTTGTCTGAAAAAACGCGTTTATTTCGGGCTGAAAAACACGTTTTGAAAAGTGTGATGTTACTGCCCCATAACTTACATGGGGTTGACCAAACTTGCAGAAACATGTTTATTTCTGCTGAAAAACACGTTTTGACACTTTCTGTACACTGGGGTTAAGGGCTGAGTGTGTGGGCTCTTCTTAGCCTTGCTGTTACAAGGAGATTCAGTTGACTGAAAAAACGCGTTTATTTCGGGCTAAAAAACACGTTTTGAAAAGTGTCATGTTACTGCCCCATAACTTACATGGGGTTGACCAAACTTGCAGAAACATGTTTATTTCTGCTGAAAAACACGTTTTGACACTTTCTGTACACTGGGGTTAAGGGCTGTGTGTGTGGGCTCTTCTTAGCCTTGCTGTTACAAGGAGATTCAGTTGTCTGAAAAAACGCGTTTATTTCGGGCTGAAAAACACGTTTTGAAAAGTGTGATGTTACTGCCCCATAACTTACATGGGGTTGACCAAACTTGCAGAAACGTTTATTTCTGCTGAAAAACACGTTTTGACAATTTCTGTACACTGGGGTTAAGGGCTGAGTGTGTGGGCTCTTGTGAGCCTTGCTGTTACAAGGAGATTCAGTTGTCTGAAAAAACGCGTTTTTTTCGGGCTGAAAAACACGTTTTGAAAAGTGTGATGTTACTGCCCCATAACTTACATGGGGTTGACCAAACTTGCAGAAACATGTTTATTTCTGCTGAAAAACACGTTTTGACACTTTCTGTACACTGGGGTTAAAGGCTGAGTGTGTGGGCTCTTCTGAGCCTTGCTGTTACAAGGAGATTCAGTTGTCTGAAAAAACGCGTTTATTTCGGGCTGAAAAACACGTTTTGAAAAGTGTGATGTTACTGCCCCATAACTTACATGGGGTTGACCAAACTTGCAGAAACATGTTTATTTCTGCTGAAAAACACGTTTTGACACTTTCTGTACACTGGGGTTAAAGGCTGAGTGTGTGGGCTCTTCTGAGCCTTGCTGTTACAAGGAGATTCAGTTGTCTGAAAAAACGCGTTTATTTCGGGCTGAAAAACACGTTTTGAAAAGTGTGATGTTACTGCCCCATAACTTACATGGGGTTGACCAAACTTGCAGAAACATGTTTATTTCTGCTGAAAAACACGTTTTGACACTTTCTGTACACTGGGGTTAAGGGCTGTGTGTGTGGGCTCTTCTTAGCCTTGCTGTTACAAGGAGATTCAGTTGTCTGAAAAAACGCGTTTATTTCGGGCTGAAAAACACGTTTTGAAAAGTGTGATGTTACTGCCCCATAACTTACATGGGGTTGACCAAACTTGCAGAAACATGTTTATTTCTGCTGAAAAACACGTTTTGACACTTTCTGTACACTGGGGTTAAGGGCTGAGTGTGTGGGCTCTTGTGAGCCTTGCTGTTACAAGGAGATTCAGTTGTCTTAAAAAACGCGTTTATTTCGGCTGAAAAACACGTTTTGAAAAGGTGATGTTACTGCCCCATAACTTACATGGGGTTGACCAAACTTGCAGAAACATGTTTATTTCTGCTGAAAAACACGTTTTGACACTTTCTGTACACTGGGGTTAAGGGCTGAGTGTGTGGGCTCTTGTGAGCCTTGCTGTTACAAGGAGATTCAGTTGTCTTAAAAAACGCGTTTATTTCGGGCTGAAAAACACGTTTTGAAAAGTGTGATGTTACTGCCCCATAACTTACATGGGGTTGACCAAACTTGCAGAAACATGTTTATTTCTGCTGAAAAACACGTTTTGACACTTTCTGTACACTGGGGTTAAGGGCTGAGTGTGTGGGCTCTTCTGAGCCTTGCTGTTACAAGGAGATTCAGTTGTCTGAAAAAACGCGTTTATTTCGGGCTGAAAAACACGTTTTGAAAAGTGTGATGTTACTGCCCCATAACTTACATGGGGTTGACCAAACTTGCAGAAACATGTTTATTTCTGCTGAAAAACACGTTTTGACACTTTCTGTACACTGGGGTTAAGGGCTGAGTGTGTGGGCTCTTCTGAGCCTTGCTGTTACAAGGAGATTCAGTTGTCTGAAAAAACGCGTTTATTTCGGGCTGAAAAACACGTTTTGAAAAGTGTGATGTTACTGCCCCATAACTTACATGGGGTTGACCAAACTTGCAGAAACATGTTTATTTCTGCTGAAAAACACGTTTTGACACTTTCTGTACACTGGGGTTAAGGGCTGAGTGTGTGGGCTCTTCTTAGCCTTGCTGTTACAAGGAGATTCAGTTGTCTGAAAAAACGCGTTTATTTCGGGCTGAAAAACACGTTTTGAAAAGTGTGATGTTACTGCCCCATAACTTACATGGGGTTGACCAAACTTGCAGAAACATGTTTATTTCTGCTGAAAAACACGTTTTGACACTTTCTGTACACTGGGGTTAAGGGCTGAGTGTGTGGGCTCTTCTTAGCCTTGCTGTTACAAGGAGATTCAGTTGTCTGAAAAAACGCGTTTATTTCTGCTGAAAAACACGTTTTGACACTTTCTGTACACTGGGGTTAAGGGCTGAGTGTGTGGGCACTTCTGAGCCTTGCTGTTACAAGTAGATTCAGTTGCCTGAAAAAACGCGTTTATTTCGGGCTGAAAAACACGTTTTGAAAAGTGTCATGTTACTGCCCCATAACTTACATGGGGTTGACCAAACTTGCAGAAACATGTTTATTTCTGCTGAAAAACACGTTTTGACACTTTCTGTACACTGGGGTTAAGGGCTGAGTGTGTGGGCTCTTGTGAGCCTTGCTGTTACAAGGAGATTCAGTTGTCTTAAAAAACGCGTTTATTTCGGGCTGAAAAACACGTTTTGAAAAGGTGATGTTACTGCCCCATAACTTACATGGGGTTGACCAAACTTGCAGAAACATGTTTATTTCTGCTGAAAAACACGTTTTGACACTTTCTGTACACTGGGGTTAAGGGCTGAGTGTGTGGGCTCTTGTGAGCCTTGCTGTTACAAGGAGATTCAGTTGTCTTAAAAAACGCGTTTATTTCGGGCTGAAAAACACGTTTTGAAAAGTGTGATGTTACTGCCCCATAACTTACATGGGGTTGACCAAACTTGCAGAAACATGTTTATTTCTGCTGAAAAACACGTTTTGACACTTTCTGTACACTGGGGTTAAGGGCTGAGTGTGTGGGCTCTTCTGAGCCTTGCTGTTACAAGGAGATTCAGTTGTCTGAAAAAACGCGTTTATTTCGGGCTGAAAAACACGTTTTGAAAAGTGTGATGTTACTGCCCCATAACTTACATGGGGTTGACCAAACTTGCAGAAACATGTTTATTTCTGCTGAAAAACACGTTTTGACACTTTCTGTACACTGGGGTTAAGGGCTGAGTGTGTGGGCTCTTCTTAGCCTTGCTGTTACAAGGAGATTCAGTTGACTGAAAAAACGCGTTTATTTCGGGCTAAAAAACACGTTTTGAAAAGTGTCATGTTACTGCCCCATAACTTACATGGGGTTGACCAAACTTGCAGAAACATGTTTATTTCTGCTAAAAAACACGTTTTTACCCTTTCTGCACACTGGGGTTAAGGGCTGAGTGTGTGGGCACTTCTGAGCCTTGCTGTTACAAGTAGATTCAGTTGCCTGAAAAAACGCGTTTATTTCGGGCTGAAAAACACGTTTTGAAAAGTGTCATGTTACTGCCCCATAACTTACATGGGGTTGACCAAACTTGCAGAAACATGTTTATTTCTGCTGAAAAACACGTTTTGACACTTTCTGTACACTGGGGTTAAGGGCTGAGTGTGTGGGCTCTTGTGAGCCTTGCTGTTACAAGGAGATTCAGTTGTCTTAAAAAACGCGTTTATTTCGGGCTGAAAAACACGTTTTGAAAAGGTGATGTTACTGCCCCATAACTTACATGGGGTTGACCAAACTTGCAGAAACATGTTTATTTCTGCTGAAAAACACGTTTTGACACTTTCTGTACACTGGGGTTAAGGGCTGAGTGTGTGGGCTCTTGTGAGCCTTGCTGTTACAAGGAGATTCAGTTGTCTTAAAAAACGCGTTTATTTCGGGCTGAAAAACACGTTTTGAAAAGTGTGATGTTACTGCCCCATAACTTACATGGGGTTGACCAAACTTGCAGAAACATGTTTATTTCTGCTGAAAAACACGTTTTGACACTTTCTGTACACTGGGGTTAAGGGCTGAGTGTGTGGGCTCTTCTGAGCCTTGCTGTTACAAGGAGATTCAGTTGTCTGAAAAAACGCGTTTATTTCGGGCTGAAAAACACGTTTTGAAAAGTGTGATGTTACTGCCCCATAACTTACATGGGGTTGACCAAACTTGCAGAAACATGTTTATTTCTGCTGAAAAACACGTTTTGACACTTTCTGTACACTGGGGTTAAGGGCTGAGTGTGTGGGCTCTTCTGAGCCTTGCTGTTACAAGGAGATTCAGTTGTCTGAAAAAACGCGTTTATTTCGGGCTGAAAAACACGTTTTGAAAAGTGTGATGTTTCTGGCCCATAACTTACATGGGGTTGACCAAACTTGCAGAAACATGTTTATTTCTGCTGAAAAACACGTTTTGACACTTTCTGTACACTGGGGTTAAGGGCTGAGTGTGTGGGCTCTTCTGAGCCTTGCTGTTACAAGGAGATTCAGTTGTCTGAAAAAACGCGTTTATTTCGGGCTGAAAAACACGTTTTGAAAAGTGTGATGTTACTGCCCCATAACTTACATGGGGTTGACCAAACTTGCAGAAACATGTTTATTTCTGCTAAAAAACACGTTTTTACCCTTTCTGCACACTGGGGTTAAGGGCTGAGTGTGTGGGCACTTCTGAGCCTTGCTGTTACAAGTAGATTCAGTTGCCTGAAAAAACGCGTTTATTTCGGGCTGAAAAACACGTTTTGAAAAGTGTCATGTTACTGCCCCATAACTTACATGGGGTTGACCAAACTTGCAGAAACATGTTTATTTCTGCTGAAAAACACGTTTTGACACTTTCTGCACACTGGGGTTAAGGGCTGAGTGTGTGGGCTCTTGTGAGCCTTGCTGTTACAAGGAGATTCAGTTGTCTTAAAAAACGCGTTTATTTCGGGCTGAAAAACACGTTTTGAAAAGGTGATGTTACTGCCCCATAACTTACATGGGGTTGACCAAACTTGCAGAAACATGTTTATTTCTGCTGAAAAACACGTTTTGACACTTTCTGTACACTGGGGTTAAGGGCTGAGTGTGTGGGCTCTTGTGAGCCTTGCTGTTACAAGGAGATTCAGTTGTCTTAAAAAACGCGTTTATTTCGGGCTGAAAAACACGTTTTGAAAAGTGTGATGTTACTGCCCCATAACTTACATGGGGTTGACCAAACTTGCAGAAACATGTTTATTTCTGCTGAAAAACACGTTTTGACACTTTCTGTACACTGGGGTTAAGGGCTGAGTGTGTGGGCTCTTCTGAGCCTTGCTGTTACAAGGAGATTCAGTTGTCTGAAAAAACGCGTTTATTTCGGGCTGAAAAACACGTTTTGAAAAGTGTGATGTTACTGCCCCATAACTTACATGGGGTTGACCAAACTTGCAGAAACATGTTTATTTCTGCTGAAAAACACGTTTTGACACTTTCTGTACACTGGGGTTAAGGGCTGAGTGTGTGGGCTCTTCTTAGCCTTGCTGTTACAAGGAGATTCAGTTGACTGAAAAAACGCGTTTATTTCGGGCTAAAAAACACGTTTTGAAAAGTGTCATGTTACTGCCCCATAACTTACATGGGGTTGACCAAACTTGCAGAAACATGTTTATTTCTGCTGAAAAACACGTTTTGACACTTTCTGTACACTGGGGTTAAGGGCTGTGTGTGTGGGCTCTTCTTAGCCTTGCTGTTACAAGGAGATTCAGTTGTCTGAAAAAACGCGTTTATTTCGGGCTGAAAAACACGTTTTGAAAAGTGTGATGTTACTGCCCCATAACTTACATGGGGTTGACCAAACTTGCAGAAACATGTTTATTTCTGCTGAAAAACACGTTTTGACACTTTCTGTACACTGGGGTTAAGGGCTGAGTGTGTGGGCTCTTCTGAGCCTTGCTGTTACAAGGAGATTCAGTTGTCTGAAAAAACGCGTTTATTTCGGGCTGAAAAACACGTTTTGAAAAGTGTGATGTTACTGCCCCATAACTTACATGGGGTTGACCAAACTTGCAGAAACATGTTTATTTCTGCTGAAAAACACGTTTTGACACTTTCTGTACACTGGGGTTAAGGGCTGAGTGTGTGGGCTCTTCTTAGCCTTGCTGTTACAAGGAGATTCAGTTGACTGAAAAAACGCGTTTATTTCGGGCTAAAAAACACGTTTTGAAAAGTGTCATGTTACTGCCCCATAACTTACATGGGGTTGACCAAACTTGCAGAAACATGTTTATTTCTGCTGAAAAACACGTTTTGACACTTTCTGTACACTGGGGTTAAGGGCTGAGTGTGTGGGCTCTTCTGAGCCTTGCTGTTACAAGGAGATTCAGTTGCCTGAAAAAACGCGTTTATTTCGGGCTGAAAAACACGTTTTGAAAAGTGTGATGTTACTGCCCCATAACTTACATGGGGTTGACCAAACTTGCAGAAACATGTTTATTTCTGCTGAAAAACACGTTTTGACACTTTCTGTACACTGGGGTTAAGGGCTGAGTGTGTGGGCTCTTGTGAGCCTTGCTGTTACAAGGAGATTCAGTTGTCTTAAAAAACGCGTTTATTTCGGGCTGAAAAACACGTTTTGAAAAGGTGATGTTACTGCCCCATAACTTACATGGGGTTGACCAAACTTGCAGAAACATGTTTATTTCTGCTGAAAAACACGTTTTGACACTTTCTGTACACTGGGGTTAAGGGCTGAGTGTGTGGGCTCTTGTGAGCCTTGCTGTTACAAGGAGATTCAGTTGTCTTAAAAAACGCGTTTATTTCGGGCTGAAAAACACGTTTTGAAAAGTGTGATGTTACTGCCCCATAACTTACATGGGGTTGACCAAACTTGCAGAAACATGTTTATTTCTGCTGAAAAACACGTTTTGACACTTTCTGTACACTGGGGTTAAGGGCTGAGTGTGTGGGCTCTTCTGAGCCTTGCTGTTACAAGGAGATTCAGTTGTCTGAAAAAACGCGTTTATTTCGGGCTGAAAAACACGTTTTGAAAAGTGTGATGTTACTGCCCCATAACTTACATGGGGTTGACCAAACTTGCAGAAACATGTTTATTTCTGCTGAAAAACACGTTTTGACACTTTCTGTACACTGGGGTTAAGGGCTGAGTGTGTGGGCTCTTCTTAGCCTTGCTGTTACAAGGAGATCCAGTTGACTGAAAAAACGCGTTTATTTCGGGCTAAAAAACACGTTTTGAAAAGTGTCATGTTACTGCCCCATAACTTACATGGGGTTGACCAAACTTGCAGAAACATGTTTATTTCTGCTGAAAAACACGTTTTGACACTTTCTGTACACTGGGGTTAAGGGCTGTGTGTGTGGGCTCTTCTTAGCCTTGCTGTTACAAGGAGATTCAGTTGTCTGAAAAAACGCGTTTATTTCGGGCTGAAAAACACGTTTTGAAAAGTGTGATGTTACTGCCCCATAACTTACATGGGGTTGACCAAACTTGCAGAAACGTTTATTTCTGCTGAAAAACACGTTTTGACAATTTCTGTACACTGGGGTTAAGGGCTGAGTGTGTGGGCTCTTGTGAGCCTTGCTGTTACAAGGAGATTCAGTTGTCTGAAAAAACGCGTTTATTTCGGGCTGAAAAACACGTTTTGAAAAGTGTGATGTTACTGCCCCATAACTTACATGGGGTTGACCAAAGCCCCATAACTTACATGGGGTTGACCAAACTTGCAGAAACATGTTTATTTCTGCTGAAAAACACGTTTTGACACTTTCTGTACACTGGGTTAAAGGCTGAGTGTGTGGGCTCTTCTGAGCCTTGCTGTTACAAGGAGATTCAGTTGTCTGAAAAACGCGTTTATTTCGGGCTGAAAAACACGTTTTGAAAAGTGTGATGTTACTGCCCCATAACTTACATGGGGTTGACCAAACTTGCAGAAACATGTTTATTTCTGCTGAAAAACACGTTTTGACACTTTCTGTACACTGGGGTTAAGGGCTGTGTGTGTGGGCTCTTCTTAGCCTTGCTGTTACAAGGAGATTCAGTTGTCTGAAAAAACGCGTTTATTCGGGCTGAAAAACACGTTTGAAAAGTGTGATGTTACTGCCCCATAACTTACATGGGGTTGACCAAACTTGCAGAAACATGTTTATTTCTGCTGAAAAACACGTTTTGACAATTTCTGTACACTGGGGTTAAGGGCTGAGTGTGTGGGCTCTTGTGAGCCTTGCTGTTACAAGGAGATTCAGTTGTCTGAAAAAACGCGTTTATTTCGGGCTGAAAAACACGTTTTGAAAAGTGTGATGTTACTGCCCCATAACTTACATGGGGTTGACCAAACTTGCAGAAACATGTTTATTTCTGCTGAAAAACACGTTTTGACACTTTCTGTACACTGGGGTTAAAGCTGAGTGTGTGGGCTCTTCTGAGCCTTGCTGTTACAAGGAGATTCAGTTGTCTGAAAAAACGCGTTTATTTCGGGCTGAAAAACACGTTTTGAAAAGTGTGATGTTACTGCCCCATAACTTACATGGGGTTGACCAAACTTGCAGAAACATGTTTATTTCTGCTGAAAAACACGTTTTGACACTTTCTGTACACTGGGGTTAAAGGCTGAGTGTGTGGGCTCTTCTGAGCCTTGCTGTTACAAGGAGATTCAGTTGTCTGAAAAAACGCGTTCTTATTTCGGGCTGAAAACACGTTTTGAAAAGTGTCATGTTACTGCCCCATAACTTACATGGGGTTGACCAAACTTGCAGAAACATGTTTATTTCTGCTGAAAAACACGTTTTGACACTTTCTGTACACTGGGGTTAAGGGCTGAGTGTGTGGGCTCTTGTGAGCCTTGCTGTTACAAGGAGATTCAGTTGTCTTAAAAACCGTTTATTTCGGGCTGAAAAACACGTTTTGAAAAGGTGATGTTACTGCCCCATAACTTACATGGGGTTGACCAAACTTGCAGAAACATGTTTATTTCTGCTGAAAAACACGTTTTGACACTTTCTGTACACTGGGGTTAAGGGCTGAGTGTGTGGGCTCTTGTGAGCCTTGCTGTTACAAGGAGATTCAGTTGTCTTAAAAAACGCGTTTATTTCGGCTGAAAAACACGTTTGAAAAGTGTGATGTTACTGCCCCATAACTTACATGGGGTTGACCAAACTTGCAGAAACATGTTTATTTCTGCTGAAAAACAGTTTTGACACTTTCTGTACACTGGGGTTAAGGGCTGAGTGTGTGGGCTCTTCTGAGCCTTGCTGTTACAAGGAGATTCAGTTGTCTGAAAAACGCGTTTATTTCGGGCTGAAAAACACGTTTTGAAAAGTGTGATGTTACTGCCCCATAACTTACATGGGGTTGACCAAACTTGCAGAAACATGTTTATTTCTGCTGAAAAACACGTTTTGACACTTTCTGTACACTGGGGTTAAGGGCTGAGTGTGTGGGCTCTTCTTAGCCTTGCTGTTACAAGGAGATTCAGTTGACTGAAAAAACGCGTTTATTTCGGGCTAAAAAACACGTTTTGAAAAGTGTCATGTTACTGCCCCATAACTTACATGGGGTTGACCAAACTTGCAGAAACATGTTTATTTCTGCTAAAAAACACGTTTTTACCCTTTCTGCACACTGGGGTTAAGGGCTGAGTGTGTGGGCACTTCTGAGCCTTGCTGTTACAAGTAGATTCAGTTGCCTGAAAAACGCGTTTATTTCGGGCTGAAAAACACGTTTTTGAAAAGTGTCATGTTACTGCCCCATAACTTACATGGGGTTGACCAAACTTGCAGAAACATGTTTATTTCTGCTGAAAAACACGTTTTGACACTTTCTGTACACTGGGGTTAAGGGCTGAGTGTGTGGGCTCTTGTGAGCCTTGCTGTTACAAGGAGATTCAGTTGTCTTAAAAAACGCGTTTATTTCGGGCTGAAAAACACGTTTTGAAAAGGTGATGTTACTGCCCCATAACTTACATGGGGTTGACCAAACTTGCAGAAACATGTTTATTTCTGCTGAAAAACACGTTTTGACACTTTCTGTACACTGGGGTTAAGGGCTGAGTGTGTGGGCTCTTGTGAGCCTTGCTGTTACAAGGAGATTCAGTTGTCTTAAAAAACGCGTTTATTTCGGGCTGAAAAACACGTTTTGAAAAGTGTGATGTTACTGCCCCATAACTTACATGGGGTTGACCAAACTTGCAGAAACATGTTTATTTCTGCTGAAAAACACGTTTTGACACTTTCTGTACACTGGGTTAAGGGCTGAGTGTGTGGCTCTTCTGAGCCTTGCTGTTACAAGGAGATTCAGTTGTCTGAAAAAACGCGTTTATTTCGGGCTGAAAAACACGTTTTGAAAAGTGTGATGTTACTGCCCCATAACTTACATGGGGTTGACCAAACTTGCAGAAACATGTTTATTTCTGCTGAAAAACACGTTTTGAACACTTTCTGTACACTGGGGTTAAGGGCTGAGTGTGTGGGCTCTTCTGAGCCTTGCTGTTACAAGGAGATTCAGTTGTCTGAAAAAACGCGTTTATTTCGGGCTGAAAAACACGTTTTGAAAAGTGTGATGTTACAGCCCCATAACTTACATGGGGTTGACCAAACTTGCAGAAACATGTTTATTTCTGCTGAAAAACACGTTTTGGACACTTTCTGTACACTGGGGTTAAGGGCTGAGTGTGTGGGCTCTTCTTAGCCTTGCTGTTACAAGGAGATTCAGTTGTCTGAAAAACGCGTTTATTTCGGCTGAAAAACACGTTTTGAAAAGTGTGATGTTTCTGGCCCATAACTTACATGGGGTTGACCAAACTTGCAGAAACATGTTTATTTCTGCTGAAAACACAGTTTTGACACTTTCTGTACACTGGGGTTAAGGGCTGAGTGTGTGGGCTCTTCTGAGCCTTGCTGTTACAAGGAGATTCAGTTGTCTGAAAAAACGCGTTTATTTCGGGCTGAAAAACACGTTTTGAAAAGTGTGATGTTACTGCCCCATAACTTACATGGGGTTGACCAAACTTGCAGAAACATGTTTATTTCTGCTAAAAAACACGTTTTTACCCTTTCTGCACACTGGGGTTAAGGCTGAGTGTGTGGGCACTTCTGAGCCTTGCTGTTACAAGTAGATTCAGTTGCCTGAAAAAACGCGTTTATTTCGGGCTGAAAAACACGTTTTGAAAAGTGTCATGTTACTGCCCCATAACTTACATGGGGTTGACCAAACTTGCAGAAACATGTTTATTTCTGCTGAAAAACACGTTTTGACACTTTCTGTACCACTGGGGTTAAGGGGCTGAGTGTGTGGGCTCTTGTGAGCCTTGCTGTTACAAGGAGATTCAGTTGTCTTAAAAAACGCGTTTTATTTCGGCTGAAAACACGTTTTGAAAAGTGATGTTACTGCCCCATAACTTACATGGGGTTGACCAAACTTGCAGAAACATGTTTATTTCTGCTGAAAAACACGTTTTGACACTTCTGTACACTGGGGTTAAGGGCTGAGTGTGTGGGCTCTTGTGAGCCTTGCTGTTACAAGGAGATTCAGTTGTCTTAAAAAACGCGTTTATTTCGGGCTGAAAACACGTTTTGAAAAGTGTGATGTTACTGCCCCATAACTTACATGGGGTTGACCAAACTTGCAGAAACATGTTTATTTCTGCTGAAAAACACGTTTTGACACTTTCTGTACACTGGGGTTAAGGGCTGAGTGTGTGGGCTCTTCTGAGCTTGCTGTTACAAGGAGATTCAGTTGTCTGAAAAAAACGCGTTTATTTCGGGCTGAAAAACACGTTTTGAAAAGTGTGATGTTACTGCCCCATAACTTACATGGGTTGACCAAACTTGCAGAAACATGTTTATTTCTGCTGAAAAACACGTTTTGACACTTTCTGTACACTGGGGTTAAGGGCTGAGTGTGTGGGCTCTTCTTAGCCTTGCTGTTACAAGGAGATTCAGTTGACTGAAAAAACGCGTTTATTTCGGGCTAAAAAACACGTTTTGAAAAGTGTCATGTTACTGCCCATAACTTACATGGGGTTGACCAAACTTGCAGAAACATGTTTATTTCTGCTGAAAAACACGTTTTGACACTTTCTGTACACTGGGGTTAAGGGCTGTGTGTGTGGGCTCTTCTTAGCCTTGCTGTTACAAGGAGATTCAGTTGTCTGAAAAAACGCGTTTATTTCGGGCTGAAAAACACGTTTTGAAAAGTGTGATGTTACTGCCCCATAACTTACATGGGGTTGACCAAACTTGCAGAAACATGTTTATTTCTGCTGAAAAACACGTTTTGACACTTTCTGTAACATGGGGTTAAGGGCTGAGTGTGTGGGCTCTTCTGAGCCTTGCTGTTACAAGGAGATTCAGTTGTCTGAAAAAACGCGTTTATTTCGGGCTGAAAAACACGTTTTGAAAAGTGTGATGTTACTGCCCCATAACTTACATGGGGTTGACCAAACTTGCCAGAAACATGTTTATTTCTGCTGAAAAACACGTTTTGACACTTTCTGTACACTGGGGTTAAGGGCTGAGTGTGTGGGCTCTTCTTAGCCTTGCTGTTACAAGGAGATTCAGTTGACTGAAAAAACGCGTTTATTTCGGGCTAAAAACACGTTTTGAAAAGTGTCATGTTACTGCCCCATAACTTACATGGGTTGACCAAACTTGCAGAAACATGTTTATTTCTGCTGAAAAACACGTTTGACACTTTCTGTACACTGGGGTTAAGGGCTGAGTGTGTGGGCTCTTCTGAGCCTTGCTGTTACAAGGAGATTCAGTTGCCTGAAAAAAACGCGTTTATTTCGGGCTGAAAAACACGTTTTGAAAAGTGTGATGTTACTGCCCCATAACTTACATGGGGTTGACCAAACTTGCAGAAACATGTTTATTTCTGCTGAAAAACACGTTTTGACACTTTCTGTACACTGGGGTTAAGGGCTGAGTGTGTGGGCTCTTGTGAGCCTTGCTGTTACAAGGAGATTCAGTTGTCTTAAAAAACGCGTTTATTTCGGGCTGAAAAACACGTTTGAAAAGGTGATGTTACTGCCCCCATAACTTACATGGGGTTGACCAAACCTTGCAGAAACATGTTTATTTCTGCTGAAAAACACGTTTTGACACTTTCTGTACACTGGGTTAAGGGCTGAGTGTGTGGGCTCTTGTGAGCCTTGCTGTTACAAGGAGATTCAGTTGTCTTAAAAACGCGTTTATTTCGGGCTGAAAAACACGTTTGAAAAGTGTGATGTTACTCTGCCCCATAACTTACATGGGGTTGACCAAACTTGCAGAAACATGTTTATTTCTGCTGAAAAACACGTTTTGACACTTTCTGTACACTGGGGTTAAGGGCTGAGTGTGTGGGCTCTTCTGAGCCTTGCTGTTACAAGGAGATTCAGTTGTCTGAAAAACGCGTTTATTTCGGGCTGAAAAACACGTTTTGAAAAGTGTGATGTTACTGCCCCATAACTTACATGGGGTTGACCAAACTTGCAGAAACATGTTTATTTCTGCTGAAAAACACGTTTTGACACTTTCTGTACACTGGGTTAAGGGCTGAGTGTGTGGGCTCTTCTTAGCCTTGCTGTTACAAGGAGATTCAGTTGACTGAAAAAACGCGTTTATTTCGGGCTAAAAAACACGTTTTGAAAAGTGTCATGTTACTGCCCATAACTTACATGGGGTTGACCAAACTTGCAGAAACATGTTTATTTCTGCTGAAAAACACGTTTTGACACTTTCTGTACACTGGGGTTAAGGGCTGTGTGTGTGGGCTCTTCTTAGCCTTGCTGTTACAAGGAGATTCAGTTGTCTGAAAAAACGCGTTATTTCGGGCTGAAAACACACTTTTGAAAAGTGTGATGTTACTGCCCCATAACTTACATGGGTTGACCAAACTTGCAGAAACGTTTATTTCTGCTGAAAAACACGTTTTGACAATTTCTGTACACTGGGGTTAAGGGCTGAGTGTGTGGGCTCTTGTGAGCCTTGCTGTTACAAGGAGATTCAGTTGTCTTAAAAAACGCGTTTATTCGGGCTGAAAAACACGTTTTGAAAAGTGTGATGTTACTGCCCCATAACTTACATGGGGTTGACCAAACTTGCAGAAACGTTTATTTTCTGCTGAAAAACACGTTTGACAATTTCTGTACACTGGGGTTAAGGGCTGAGTGTGTGGGCTCTTGTGAGCCCTTGCTGTTACAAGGAGATTCAGTTGTCTGAAAAAACGCGTTTATTTCGGGCTGAAAAACACGTTTTGAAAAGTGTGATGTTACTGCCCCATAACTTACATGGGGTTGACCAAACTTGCAGAAACATGTTTATTTCTGCTGAAAAACACGTTTTGACACTTTCTGTACACTGGGGTTAAAGGCTGAGTGTGTGGGCTCTTCTGAGCCTTGCTGTTACAAGGAGATTCAGTTGTCTGAAAAAACGCGTTATTTCGGCTGAAAAACACGTTTTGAAAAGTGTGATGTTACTGCCCCATAACTTACATGGGGTTGACAAACTTGCAGAAACATGTTTATTTCTGCTGAAAAACACGTTTTGACACTTTCTGTACACTGGGGTTAAAGGCTGAGTGTGTGGGCTCTTCTGAGCCTTGCTGTTACAAGGAGATTCAGTTGTCTGAAAAACGCGTTATTTCGGGCTGAAAAACACGTTTTGAAAAGTGTGATGTTACTGCCCCATAACTTACATGGGGTTGACCAAACTTGCAGAAACATGTTTATTTCTGCTGAAAAACACGTTTTGACACTTTCTGTACACTGGGGTTAAGGGCTGTGTGTGTGGGCTCTTCTTAGCCTTGCTGTTACAAGGAGATTCAGTTGTCTGAAAAAACGCGTTTATTTCGGGCTGAAAAACACGTTTTGAAAAGTGTGATGTTACTGCCCCATAACTTACATGGGTTGACCAAACTTGCAGAAACATGTTTATTTCTGCTGAAAAACACGTTTTGACAATTTCTGTACACTGGGGTTAAGGGCTGAGTGTGTGGGCTCTTGTGAGCCTTGCTGTTACAAGGAGATTCAGTTGTCTGAAAAAACGCGTTTATTTCGGGCTGAAAAACACGTTTTGAAAAGTGTGATGTTACTGCCCCATAACTTACATGGGGTTGACCAAACTTGCAGAAACATGTTTATTTCTGCTGAAAAACACGTTTTGACACTTTCTGTACACTGGGGTTAAAGGCTGAGTGTGTGGGCTCTTCTGAGCCTTGCTGTTACAAGGAGATTCAGTTGTCTGAAAAAACGCGTTTATTTCGGGCTGAAAAACACGTTTTGAAAAGTGTGATGTTACTGCCCCATAACTTACATGGGGTTGACCAAACTTGCAGAAACATGTTTATTTCTGCTGAAAACACGTTTTGACACTTTCTGTACACTGGGGTTAAAGGCTGAGTGTGTGGGCTCTTCTGAGCCTTGCTGTTACAAGGAGATTCAGTTGTCTGAAAAAACGCGTTTATTTCGGGCTGAAAAACACGTTTTGAAAAGTGTCATGTTACTGCCCCATAACTTACATGGGGTTGACCAAACTTGCAGAAACATGTTTATTTCTGCTGAAAAACACGTTTTGACACTTTCTGTACACTGGGGTTAAGGGCTGAGTGTGTGGGCTCTTGTGAGCCTTGCTGTTACAAGGAGATTCAGTTGTCTTAAAAAACGCGTTTATTTCGGCTGAAAAACACGTTTTGAAAAGGTGATGTTACTGCCCATAACTTACATGGGGTTGACCAAACTTGCAGAAACATGTTTATTTCTGCTGAAAAACACGTTTTGACACTTTCTGTACACTGGGGTTAAGGGCTGAGTGTGTGGGCTCTTGTGAGCCTTGCTGTTACAAGGAGATTCAGTTGTCTTAAAAAACGCGTTTATTTCGGGCTGAAAAACACGTTTTGAAAAGTGTGATGTTACTGCCCCATAACTTACATGGGGTTGACCAAACTTGCAGAAACATGTTTATTTCTGCTGAAAAACACGTTTTGACACTTTCTGTACACTGGGGTTAAGGGCTGAGTGTGTGGGCTCTTCTGAGCCTTGCTGTTACAAGGAGATTCAGTTGTCTGAAAAAACGCGTTTATTTCGGGCTGAAAAACACGTTTTGAAAAGTGTGATGTTACTGCCCCATAACTTACATGGGGTTGACCAAACTTGCAGAAACATGTTTATTTCTGCTGAAAAACACGTTTTGACACTTTCTGTACACTGGGGTTAAGGGCTGAGTCTGTGGGCTCTTCTTAGCCTTGCTGTTACAAGGAGATTCAGTTGTCTGAAAAAACGCGTTTATTTCGGGCTGAAAAACACGTTTTGAAAAGTGTGATGTTACTGCCCCATAACTTACATGGGGTTGACCAAACTTGCAGAAACATGTTTATTTCTGCTGAAAAACACGTTTTGACACTTTCTGTACACTGGGGTTAAGGGCTGAGTGTGTGGGCTCTTCTTAGCCTTGCTGTTACAAGGAGATTCAGTTGTCTGAAAAAACGCGTTTATTTCTGCTGAAAAACACGTTTTGACACTTTCTGTACACTGGGGTTAAGGGCTGAGTGTGTGGGCACTTCTGAGCCTTGCTGTTACAAGTAGATTCAGTTGCCTGAAAAAACGCGTTTATTTCGGGCTGAAAAACACGTTTTGAAAAGTGTCATGTTACTGCCCCATAACTTACATGGGGTTGACCAAACTTGCAGAAACATGTTTATTTCTGCTGAAAAACACGTTTTGACACTTTCTGTACACTGGGGTTAAGGGCTGAGTGTGTGGGCTCTTGTGAGCCTTGCTGTTACAAGGAGATTCAGTTGTCTTAAAAAACGCGTTTATTTCGGGCTGAAAAACACGTTTTGAAAAGGTGATGTTACTGCCCCATAACTTACATGGGGTTGACCAAACTTGCAGAAACATGTTTATTTCTGCTGAAAAACACGTTTTGACACTTTCTGTACACTGGGGTTAAGGGCTGAGTGTGTGGGCTCTTGTGAGCCTTGCTGTTACAAGGAGATTCAGTTGTCTTAAAAAACGCGTTTATTTCGGGCTGAAAAACACGTTTTGAAAAGTGTCATGTTACTGCCCCATAACTTACATGGGGTTGACCAAACTTGCAGAAACATGTTTATTTCTGCTGAAAAACACGTTTTGACACTTTCTGTACACTGGGGTTAAGGGCTGAGTGTGTGGGCTCTTCTTAGCCTTGCTGTTACAAGGAGATTCAGTTGACTGAAAAAACGCGTTTATTTCGGGCTAAAAAACACGTTTTGAAAAGTGTCATGTTACTGCCCCATAACTTACATGGGGTTGACCAAACTTGCAGAAACATGTTTATTTCTGCTGAAAAACACGTTTTGACACTTTCTGTACACTGGGGTTAAGGGCTGTGTGTGTGGGCTCTTCTTAGCCTTGCTGTTACAAGGAGATTCAGTTGTCTGAAAAAACGCGTTTATTTCGGGCTGAAAAACACGTTTTGAAAAGTGTGATGTTACTGCCCCATAACTTACATGGGGTTGACCAAACTTGCAGAAACATGTTTATTTCTGCTGAAAAACACGTTTTGACAATTTCTGTACACTGGGGTTAAGGGCTGAGTGTGTGGGCTCTTGTGAGCCTTGCTGTTACAAGGAGATTCAGTTGTCTGAAAAAACGCGTTTATTTCGGGCTGAAAAACACGTTTTGAAAAGTGTGATGTTACTGCCCCATAACTTACATGGGGTTGACCAAACTTGCAGAAACATGTTTATTTCTGCTGAAAAACACGTTTTGACACTTTCTGTACACTGGGGTTAAAGGCTGAGTGTGTGGGCTCTTCTGAGCCTTGCTGTTACAAGGAGATTCAGTTGTCTGAAAAAACGCGTTTATTTCGGGCTGAAAAACACGTTTTGAAAAGTGTGATGTTACTGCCCCATAACTTACATGGGGTTGACCAAACTTGCAGAAACATGTTTATTTCTGCTGAAAAACACGTTTTGACACTTTCTGTACACTGGGGTTAAAGGCTGAGTGTGTGGGCTCTTCTGAGCCTTGCTGTTACAAGGAGATTCAGTTGTCTGAAAAAACGCGTTTATTTCGGGCTGAAAAACATGTTTTGAAAAGTGTGATGTTACTGCCCCATAACTTACATGGGGTTGACCAAACTTGCAGAAACATGTTTATTTCTGCTAAAAAACACGTTTTGACCCTTTCTGCACACTGGGGTTAAGGGCTGAGTGTGTGGGCACTTCTGAGCCTTGCTGTTACAAGGAGATTCAGTTGTCTGAAAAAACGCGTTTATTTCGGGCTGAAAAACACGTTTTGAAAACTGTGATGTTACTGCCCCATAACTTACATGGGGTTGACCAAACTTGCAGAAACATGTTTATTTCTGCTGAAAAACACGTTTTGACACTTTCTGTACACTGGGGTTAAGGGCTGAGTGTGTGGGCTCTTCTGAGCCTTGCTGTTACAAGGAGATTCAGTTGTCTGAAAAAACGCGTTTATTTCGGGCTGAAAAACACGTTTTGAAAAGTGTGATGTTACTGCCCCATAACTTACATGGGGTTGACCAAACTTGCAGAAACATGTTTATTTCTGCTGAAAAACACGTTTTGACACTCTCTGTACACTGGGGTTAAGGGCTGAGTGTGTGGGCTCTTCTTAGCCTTGCTGTTACAAGGAGATTCAGTTGACTGAAAAAACGCGTTTATTTCGGGCTAAAAAACACGTTTTGAAAAGTGTCATGTTACTGCCCCATAACTTACATGGGGTTGACCAAACTTGCAGAAACATGTTTATTTCTGCTGAAAAACACGTTTTGACACTTTCTGTACACTGGGGTTAAGGGCTGTGTGTGTGGGCTCTTCTTAGCCTTGCTGTTACAAGGAGATTCAGTTGTCTGAAAAAACGCGTTTATTTCGGGCTGAAAAACACGTTTTGAAAAGTGTGATGTTACTGCCCCATAACTTACATGGGGTTGACCAAACTTGCAGAAACATGTTTATTTCTGCTGAAAAACACTTTTTGACACTTTCTGTACACTGGGGTTAAGGGCTGAGTGTGTGGGGTCTTCTGAGCCTTGCTGTTACAAGGAGATTCAGTTGTCTGAAAAAACGCGTTTATTTCGGGCTGAAAAACACGTTTTGAAAAGTGTGATGTTACTGCCCCATAACTTACATGGGGTTGACCAAACTTGCAGAAACATGTTTATTTCTGCTGAAAAACACGTTTTGACACTTTCTGTATACTGGGGTTAAGGGCTGAGTGTGTGGGCTCTTCTGAGCCTTGCTGTTACAAGGAGATTCAGTTGTCTGAAAAAACGCGTTTATTTCGGGCTGAAAAACACGTTTTGAAAAGTGTGATGTTACTGCCCCATAACTTACATGGGGTTGACCAAACTTGCAGAAACATGTTTATTTCTGCTGAAAAACACGTTTTGACACTTTCTGTACACTGGGGTTAAGGGCTGAGTGTGTGGGCTCTTCTGAGCCTTGCTGTTACAAGGAGATTCAGTTGTCTGAAAAAACGTGTTTATTTCGGGCTGAAAAACACGTTTTGAAAAGTGTGATGTTACTGCCCCATAACTTACATGGGGTTGACCAAACTTGCAGAAACATGTTTATTTCTGCTGAAAAACACGTTTTGACACTTTCTGTACACTGGGGTTAAGGGCTGAGTGTGTGGGCTCTTCTGAGCCTTGCTGTTACAAGGAGATTCAGTTGTCTGAAAAAACGTGTTTATTTCGGGCTGAAAAACACGTTTTGAAAAGTGTGATGTTACTGCCCCATAACTTACATGGGGTTGACCAAACTTGCAGAAACATGTTTATTTCTGCTGAAAAACACGTTTTGACACTTTCTGTACACTGGGGTTAAGGGCTGAGTGTGTGGGCTCTTCTGAGCCTTGCTGTTACAAGGAGATTCAGTTGTCTGAAAAAACGCGTTTATTTCGGGCTGAAAAAACACGTTTTGAAAAGTGTGATGTTACTGCCCCATAACTTACATGGGGTTGACCAAACTTGCAGAAACATGTTTATTTCTGCTGAAAAACACGTTTTGACACTTTCTGTACACTGGGGTTAAGGGCTGAGTGTGTGGGCTCTTCTTAGCCTTGCTGTTACAAGGAGATTCAGTTGACTGAAAAAACGCGTTTATTTCGGGCTAAAAAACACGTTTTGAAAAGTGTCATGTTACTGCCCCATAACTTACATGGGGTTGACCAAACTTGCAGAAACATGTTTATTTCTGCTGAAAAACACGTTTTGACACTTTCTGTACACTGGGGTTAAGGGCTGTGTGTGTGGGCTCTTCTTAGCCTTGCTGTTACAAGGAGATTCAGTTGTCTGAAAAAACGCGTTTATTTCGGGCTGAAAAACACGTTTTGAAAAGTGTGATGTTACTGCCCCATAACTTACATGGGGTTGACCAAACTTGCAGAAACATGTTTATTTCTGCTGAAAAACACTTTTTGACACTTTCTGTACACTGGGGTTAAGGGCTGAGTGTGTGGGCTCTTCTGAGCCTTGCTGTTACAAGGAGATTCAGTTGTCTGAAAAAACGCGTTTATTTCGGGCTGAAAAACACGTTTTGAAAAGTGTGATGTTACTGCCCCATAACTTACATGGGGTTGACCAAACTTGCAGAAACATGTTTATTTCTGCTGAAAAACACGTTTTGACACTTTCTGTATACTGGGGTTAAGGGCTGAGTGTGTGGGCTCTTCTGAGCCTTGCTGTTACAAGGAGATTCAGTTGTCTGAAAAAACGCGTTTATTTCGGGCTGAAAAACACGTTTTGAAAAGTGTGATGTTACTGCCCCATAACTTACATGGGGTTGACCAAACTTGCAGAAACATGTTTATTTCTGCTGAAAAACACGTTTTGACACTTTCTGTACACTGGGGTTAAGGGCTGAGTGTGTGGGCTCTTCTGAGCCTTGCTGTTACAAGGAGATTCAGTTGTCTGAAAAAACGCGTTTATTTCGGGCTGAAAAACACGTTTTGAAAAGTGTGATGTTACTGCCCCATAACTTACATGGGGTTGACCAAACTTGCAGAAACATGTTTATTTCTGCTGAAAAACACGTTTTGACACTTTCTGTACACTGGGGTTAAGGGCTGAGTGTGTGGGCTCTTCTGAGCCTTGCTGTTACAAGGAGATTCAGTTGTTTGAAAAAACGCGTTTATTTCGGGCTGAAAAACACGTTTTGAAAAGTGTGATGTTACTGCCCCATAACTTACATGGGGTTGACCAAACTTGCAGAAACATGTTTATTTCTGCTGAAAAACACGTTTTGACACTTTCTGTACACTGGGGTTAAGGGCTGAGTGTGTGGGCTCTTCTGAGCCTTGCTGTGACATGGAGATTCAGTTGTCTGAAAAAACGCGTTTATTTCGGGCTGAAAAACACGTTTTGAAAAGTGTGATGTTACTACCCCATAACTTACATGGGGTTGACCAAACTTGCAGAAACATGTTTATTTCTGCTAAAAAACACGTTTTGACCCTTTCTGCACACTGGGGTTAAGGGCTGAGTGTGTGGGCACTTCTGAGCCTTGCTGTTTCAAGTAGATTCAGTTGCCTGAAAAAACGCGTTTATTTCGGGCTGAAAAACACGTTTTGAAAAGTGTCATGTTACTGCCCCATAACTTACATGGGGTTGACCAAACTTGCAGAAACATGTTTATTTCTGCTGAAAAACACGTTTTGACACTTTCTGTACACTGGGGTTAAGGGCTGAGTGTGTGGGCTCTTGTGAGCCTTGCTGTTACAAGGAGATTCAGTTGTCTGAAAAAACGCGTTTATTTCGGGCTGAAAAACACGTTTTGAAAAGTGTGATGTTACTGCCCCATAACTTACATGGGGTTGACCAAACTTGCAGAAACATGTTTATTTCTGCTAAAAAACACGTTTTGACCCTTTCTGCACACTGCGGTTAAGGGCTGAGTGTGTGGGCTCTTCTGAACCTTGCTGTTACAAGTAGATTCAGTTGCCTGAAAAAACGCGTTTATTTCGTGCTGAAAAACACGTTTTGAAAAGTGTGATGTTACTGCCCCATAACTTACATGGGGTTGACCAAACTTGCAGAAACATGTTTATTTCTGCTGAAAAACACGTTTTGACACTTTCTGTACACTGGGGTTAAGGGCTGAGTGTGTGGGCTCTTGTGAGCCTTGCTGTTACAAGGAGATTCAGTTGTCTGAAAAAACGCGTTTATTTCGGGCTGAAAAACACGTTTTGAAAAGTGTGATGTTACTGCCCCATAACTTACATGGGGTTGACCAAACTTGCAGAAACATGTTTATTTCTGCAGAAAACACGTTTTGACACTTTCTGTACACTGGGGTTAAGGGCTGAGTGTGTGGGCTCTTGTGAGCCTTGCTGTTACAAGGAGATTCAGTTGTCTTAAAAAACGCGTTTATTTCGGGCTGAAAAACACGTTTTGAAAAGTGTGATGTTACTGCCCCATAACTTACATGGGGTTGACCAAACTTGCAGAAACATGTTTATTTCTGCTGAAAAACACGTTTTGACACTTTCTGTACACTGGGGTTAAGGGCTGAGTGTGTGGGCTCTTCTGAGCCTTGCTGTTACAAGGAGATTCAGTTGTCTGAAAAAACGCGTTTATTTCGGGCTGAAAAACACGTTTTGAAAAGTGTGATGTTACTGCCCCATAACTTACATGGGGTTGACCAAACTTGCAGAAACATGTTTATTTCTGCTGAAAAACACGTTTTGACACTTTCTGTACACTGGGGTTAAGGGCTGAGTGTGTGGGCTCTTCTTAGCCTTGCTGTTACAAGGAGATTCAGTTGACTGAAAAAACGCGTTTATTTCGGGCTAAAAAACACGTTTTGAAAAGTGTCATGTTACTGCCCCATAACTTACATGGGGTTGACCAAACTTGCAGAAACATGTTTATTTCTGCTGAAAAACACGTTTTGACACTTTCTGTACACTGGGGTTAAGGGCTGTGTGTGTGGGCTCTTCTTAGCCTTGCTGTTACAAGGAGATTCAGTTGTCTGAAAAAACGCGTTTATTTCGGGCTGAAAAACACGTTTTGAAAAGTGTGATGTTACTGCCCCATAACTTACATGGGGTTGACCAAACTTGCAGAAACATGTTTATTTCTGCTGAAAAACACGTTTTGACAATTTCTGTACACTGGGGTTAAGGGCTGAGTGTGTGGGCTCTTGTGAGCCTTGCTGTTACAAGGAGATTCAGTTGTCTGAAAAAACGCGTTTATTTCGGGCTGAAAAACACGTTTTGAAAAGTGTGATGTTACTGCCCCATAACTTACATGGGGTTGACCAAACTTGCAGAAACATGTTTATTTCTGCTGAAAAACACGTTTTGACACTTTCTGTACACTGGGGTTAAAGGCTGAGTGTGTGGGCTCTTCTGAGCCTTGCTGTTACAAGGAGATTCAGTTGTCTGAAAAAACGCGTTTATTTCGGGCTGAAAAACACGTTTTGAAAAGTGTGATGTTACTGCCCCATAACTTACATGGGGTTGACCAAACTTGCAGAAACATGTTTATTTCTGCTGAAAAACACGTTTTGACACTTTCTGTACACTGGGGTTAAAGGCTGAGTGTGTGGGCTCTTCTGAGCCTTGCTGTTACAAGGAGATTCAGTTGTCTGAAAAAACGCGTTTATTTCGGGCTGAAAAACATGTTTTGAAAAGTGTGATGTTACTGCCCCATAACTTACATGGGGTTGACCAAACTTGCAGAAACATGTTTATTTCTGCTAAAAAACACGTTTTGACCCTTTCTGCACACTGGGGTTAAGGGCTGAGTGTGTGGGCACTTCTGAGCCTTGCTGTTACAAGGAGATTCAGTTGTCTGAAAAAACGCGTTTATTTCGGGCTGAAAAACACGTTTTGAAAAGTGTGATGTTACTGCCCCATAACTTACATGGGGTTGACCAAACTTGCAGAAACATGTTTATTTCTGCTGAAAAACACGTTTTGACACTCTCTGTATACTGGGGTTAAGGGCTGAGTGTGTGGGCTCTTCTGAGCCTTGCTGTTACAAGGAGATTCAGTTGTCTGAAAAAACGCGTTTATTTCGGGCTGAAAAACACGTTTTGAAAAGTGTGATGTTACTGCCCCATAACTTACATGGGGTTGACCAAACTTGCAGAAACATGTTTATTTCTGCTGAAAAACACGTTTTGACACTTTCTGTACACTGGGGTTAAGGGCTGAGTGTGTGGGCTCTTCTGAGCCTTGCTGTTACAAGGAGATTCAGTTGTCTGAAAAAACGTGTTTATTTCGGGCTGAAAAACACGTTTTGAAAAGTGTGATGTTACTGCCCCATAACTTACATGGGGTTGACCAAACTTGCAGAAACATGTTTATTTCTGCTGAAAAACACGTTTTGACACTTTCTGTACACTGGGGTTAAGGGCTGAGTGTGTGGGCTCTTCTGAGCCTTGCTGTTACAAGGAGATTCAGTTGTCTGAAAAAACGTGTTTATTTCGGGCTGAAAAACACGTTTTGAAAAGTGTGATGTTACTGCCCCATAACTTACATGGGGTTGACCAAACTTGCAGAAACATGTTTATTTCTGCTGAAAAACACGTTTTGACACTTTCTGTACACTGGGGTTAAGGGCTGAGTGTGTGGGCTCTTCTGAGCCTTGCTGTTACAAGGAGATTCAGTTGTCTGAAAAAACGCGTTTATTTCGGGCTGAAAAACACGTTTTGAAAAGTGTGATGTTACTGCCCCATAACTTACATGGGGTTGACCAAACTTGCAGAAACATGTTTATTTCTGCTGAAAAACACGTTTTGACACTTTCTGTACACTGGGGTTAAGGGCTGAGTGTGTGGGCTCTTCTTAGCCTTGCTGTTACAAGGAGATTCAGTTGACTGAAAAAACGCGTTTATTTCGGGCTAAAAAACACGTTTTGAAAAGTGTCATGTTACTGCCCCATAACTTACATGGGGTTGACCAAACTTGCAGAAACATGTTTATTTCTGCTGAAAAACACGTTTTGACACTTTCTGTACACTGGGGTTAAGGGCTGTGTGTGTGGGCTCTTCTTAGCCTTGCTGTTACAAGGAGATTCAGTTGTCTGAAAAAACGCGTTTATTTCGGGCTGAAAAACACGTTTTGAAAAGTGTGATGTTACTGCCCCATAACTTACATGGGGTTGACCAAACTTGCAGAAACATGTTTATTTCTGCTGAAAAACACTTTTTGACACTTTCTGTACACTGGGGTTAAGGGCTGAGTGTGTGGGGTCTTCTGAGCCTTGCTGTTACAAGGAGATTCAGTTGTCTGAAAAAACGCGTTTATTTCGGGCTGAAAAACACGTTTTGAAAAGTGTGATGTTACTGCCCCATAACTTACATGGGGTTGACCAAACTTGCAGAAACATGTTTATTTCTGCTGAAAAACACGTTTTGACACTTTCTGTATACTGGGGTTAAGGGCTGAGTGTGTGGGCTCTTCTGAGCCTTGCTGTTACAAGGAGATTCAGTTGTCTGAAAAAACGCGTTTATTTCGGGCTGAAAAACACGTTTTGAAAAGTGTGATGTTACTGCCCCATAACTTACATGGGGTTGACCAAAACTTGCAGAAACATGTTTATTTCTGCTGAAAAACACGTTTTGACACTTTCTGTACACTGGGGTTAAGGGCTGAGTGTGTGGGCTCTTCTGAGCCTTGCTGTTACAAGGAGATTCAGTTGTCTGAAAAAACGTGTTTATTTCGGGCTGAAAAACACGTTTTGAAAAGTGTGATGTTACTGCCCCATAACTTACATGGGGTTGACCAAACTTGCAGAAACATGTTTATTTCTGCTGAAAAACACGTTTTGACACTTTCTGTACACTGGGGTTAAGGGCTGAGTGTGTGGGCTCTTCTGAGCCTTGCTGTTACAAGGAGATTCAGTTGTCTGAAAAAACGTGTTTATTTCGGGCTGAAAAACACGTTTTGAAAAGTGTGATGTTACTGCCCCATAACTTACATGGGGTTGACCAAACTTGCAGAAACATGTTTATTTCTGCTGAAAAACACGTTTTGACACTTTCTGTACACTGGGGTTAAGGGCTGAGTGTGTGGGCTCTTCTGAGCCTTGCTGTTACAAGGAGATTCAGTTGTCTGAAAAAACGCGTTTATTTCGGGCTGAAAAACACGTTTTGAAAAGTGTGATGTTACTGCCCCATAACTTACATGGGGTTGACCAAACTTGCAGAAACATGTTTATTTCTGCTGAAAAACACGTTTTGACACTTTCTGTACACTGGGGTTAAGGGCTGAGTGTGTGGGCTCTTCTTAGCCTTGCTGTTACAAGGAGATTCAGTTGACTGAAAAAACGCGTTTATTTCGGGCTAAAAAACACGTTTTGAAAAGTGTCATGTTACTGCCCCATAACTTACATGGGGTTGACCAAACTTGCAGAAACATGTTTATTTCTGCTGAAAAACACGTTTTGACACTTTCTGTACACTGGGGTTAAGGGCTGAGTGTGTGGGCTCTTCTGAGCCTTGCTGTGACATGGAGATTCAGTTGTCTGAAAAAACGCGTTTATTTCGGGCTGAAAAACACGTTTTGAAAAGTGTGATGTTACTACCCCATAACTTACATGGGGTTGACCAAACTTGCAGAAACATGTTTATTTCTGCTAAAAAACACGTTTTGACCCTTTCTGCACACTGGGGTTAAGGGCTGAGTGTGTGGGCACTTCTGAGCCTTGCTGTTTCAAGTAGATTCAGTTGCCTGAAAAAACGCGTTTATTTCGGGCTGAAAAACACGTTTTGAAAAGTGTCATGTTACTGCCCCATAACTTACATGGGGTTGACCAAACTTGCAGAAACATGTTTATTTCTGCTGAAAAACACGTTTTGACACTTTCTGTACACTGGGGTTAAGGGCTGAGTGTGTGGGCTCTTGTGAGCCTTGCTGTTACAAGGAGATTCAGTTGTCTGAAAAAACGCGTTTATTTCGGGCTGAAAAACACGTTTTGAAAAGTGTGATGTTACTGCCCCATAACTTACATGGGGTTGACCAAACTTGCAGAAACATGTTTATTTCTGCTAAAAAACACGTTTTGACCCTTTCTGCACACTGCGGTTAAGGGCTGAGTGTGTGGGCTCTTCTGAACCTTGCTGTTACAAGTAGATTCAGTTGCCTGAAAAAACGCGTTTATTTCGTGCTGAAAAACACGTTTTGAAAAGTGTGATGTTACTGCCCCATAACTTACATGGGGTTGACCAAACTTGCAGAAACATGTTTATTTCTGCTGAAAAACACGTTTTGACACTTTCTGTACACTGGGGTTAAGGGCTGAGTGTGTGGGCTCTTGTGAGCCTTGCTGTTACAAGGAGATTCAGTTGTCTGAAAAAACGCGTTTATTTCGGGCTGAAAAACACGTTTTGAAAAGTGTGATGTTACTGCCCCATAACTTACATGGGGTTGACCAAACTTGCAGAAACATGTTTATTTCTGCAGAAAACACGTTTTGACACTTTCTGTACACTGGGGTTAAGGGCTGAGTGTGTGGGCTCTTGTGAGCCTTGCTGTTACAAGGAGATTCAGTTGTCTTAAAAAACGCGTTTATTTCGGGCTGAAAAACACGTTTTGAAAAGTGTGATGTTACTGCCCCATAACTTACATGGGGTTGACCAAACTTGCAGAAACATGTTTATTTCTGCTGAAAAACACGTTTTGACACTTTCTGTACACTGGGGTTAAGGGCTGAGTGTGTGGGCTCTTCTGAGCCTTGCTGTTACAAGGAGATTCAGTTGTCTGAAAAAACGCGTTTATTTCGGGCTGAAAAACACGTTTTGAAAAGTGTGATGTTACTGCCCCATAACTTACATGGGGTTGACCAAACTTGCAGAAACATGTTTATTTCTGCTGAAAAACACGTTTTGACACTTTCTGTACACTGGGGTTAAGGGCTGAGTGTGTGGGCTCTTCTTAGCCTTGCTGTTACAAGGAGATTCAGTTGACTGAAAAAACGCGTTTATTTCGGGCTAAAAAACACGTTTTGAAAAGTGTCATGTTACTGCCCCATAACTTACATGGGGTTGACCAAACTTGCAGAAACATGTTTATTTCTGCTGAAAAACACGTTTTGACACTTTCTGTACACTGGGGTTAAGGGCTGTGTGTGTGGGCTCTTCTTAGCCTTGCTGTTACAAGGAGATTCAGTTGTCTGAAAAAACGCGTTTATTTCGGGCTGAAAAACACGTTTTGAAAAGTGTGATGTTACTGCCCCATAACTTACATGGGGTTGACCAAACTTGCAGAAACATGTTTATTTCTGCTGAAAAACACGTTTTGACAATTTCTGTACACTGGGGTTAAGGGCTGAGTGTGTGGGCTCTTGTGAGCCTTGCTGTTACAAGGAGATTCAGTTGTCTGAAAAAACGCGTTTATTTCGGGCTGAAAAACACGTTTTGAAAAGTGTGATGTTACTGCCCCATAACTTACATGGGGTTGACCAAACTTGCAGAAACATGTTTATTTCTGCTGAAAAACACGTTTTGACACTTTCTGTACACTGGGGTTAAAGGCTGAGTGTGTGGGCTCTTCTGAGCCTTGCTGTTACAAGGAGATTCAGTTGTCTGAAAAAACGCGTTTATTTCGGGCTGAAAAACACGTTTTGAAAAGTGTGATGTTACTGCCCCATAACTTACATGGGGTTGACCAAACTTGCAGAAACATGTTTATTTCTGCTGAAAAACACGTTTTGACACTTTCTGTACACTGGGGTTAAAGGCTGAGTGTGTGGGCTCTTCTGAGCCTTGCTGTTACAAGGAGATTCAGTTGTCTGAAAAAACGCGTTTATTTCGGGCTGAAAAACATGTTTTGAAAAGTGTGATGTTACTGCCCCATAACTTACATGGGGTTGACCAAACTTGCAGAAACATGTTTATTTCTGCTAAAAAACACGTTTTGACCCTTTCTGCACACTGGGGTTAAGGGCTGAGTGTGTGGGCACTTCTGAGCCTTGCTGTTACAAGGAGATTCAGTTGTCTGAAAAAACGCGTTTATTTCGGGCTGAAAAACACGTTTTGAAAAGTGTGATGTTACTGCCCCATAACTTACATGGGGTTGACCAAACTTGCAGAAACATGTTTATTTCTGCTGAAAAACACGTTTTGACACTTTCTGTACACTGGGGTTAAGGGCTGAGTGTGTGGGCTCTTCTGAGCCTTGCTGTTACAAGGAGATTCAGTTGTCTGAAAAAACGCGTTTATTTCGGGCTGAAAAACACGTTTTGAAAAGTGTGATGTTACTGCCCCATAACTTACATGGGGTTGACCAAACTTGCAGAAACATGTTTATTTCTGCTGAAAAACACGTTTTGACACTCTCTGTACACTGGGGTTAAGGGCTGAGTGTGTGGGCTCTTCTTAGCCTTGCTGTTACAAGGAGATTCAGTTGACTGAAAAAACGCGTTTATTTCGGGCTAAAAAACACGTTTTGAAAAGTGTCATGTTACTGCCCCATAACTTACATGGGGTTGACCAAACTTGCAGAAACATGTTTATTTCTGCTGAAAAACACGTTTTGACACTTTCTGTACACTGGGGTTAAGGGCTGTGTGTGTGGGCTCTTCTTAGCCTTGCTGTTACAAGGAGATTCAGTTGTCTGAAAAAACGCGTTTATTTCGGGCTGAAAAACACGTTTTGAAAAGTGTGATGTTACTGCCCCATAACTTACATGGGGTTGACCAAACTTGCAGAAACATGTTTATTTCTGCTGAAAAACACTTTTTGACACTTTCTGTACACTGGGGTTAAGGGCTGAGTGTGTGGGGTCTTCTGAGCCTTGCTGTTACAAGTAGATTCAGTTGTCTGAAAAAACGCGTTTATTTCGGGCAGAAAAACACGTTTTGAAAAGTGTGATGTTACTGCCCCATAACTTACATGGGGTTGACCAAACTTGCAGAAACATGTTTATTTCTGCTGAAAAACACGTTTTGACACTTTCTGTATACTGGGGTTAAGGGCTGAGTGTGTGGGCTCTTCTGAGCCTTGCTGTTACAAGGAGATTCAGTTGTCTGAAAAAACGCGTTTATTTCGGGCTGAAAAACACGTTTTGAAAAGTGTGATGTTACTGCCCCATAACTTACATGGGGTTGACCAAACTTGCAGAAACATGTTTATTTCTGCTGAAAAACACGTTTTGACACTTTCTGTACACTGGGGTTAAGGGCTGAGTGTGTGGGCTCTTCTGAGCCTTGCTGTTACAAGGAGATTCAGTTGTCTGAAAAAACGTGTTTATTTCGGGCTGAAAAACACGTTTTGAAAAGTGTGATGTTACTGCCCCATAACTTACATGGGGTTGACCAAACTTGCAGAAACATGTTTATTTCTGCTGAAAAACACGTTTTGACACTTTCTGTACACTGGGGTTAAGGGCTGAGTGTGTGGGCTCTTCTGAGCCTTGCTGTTACAAGGAGATTCAGTTGTCTGAAAAAACGTGTTTATTTCGGGCTGAAAAACACGTTTTGAAAAGTGTGATGTTACTGCCCCATAACTTACATGGGGTTGACCAAACTTGCAGAAACATGTTTATTTCTGCTGAAAAACACGTTTTGACACTTTCTGTATACTGGGGTTAAGGGCTGAGTGTGTGGGCTCTTCTGAGCCTTGCTGTTACAAGGAGATTCAGTTGTCTGAAAAAACGCGTTTATTTCGGGCTGAAAAACACGTTTTGAAAAGTGTGATGTTACTGCCCCATAACTTACATGGGGTTGACCAAACTTGCAGAAACATGTTTATTTCTGCTGAAAAACACGTTTTGACACTTTCTGTACACTGGGGTTAAGGGCTGAGTGTGTGGGCTCTTCTGAGCCTTGCTGTTACAAGGAGATTCAGTTGTCTGAAAAAACGTGTTTATTTCGGGCTGAAAAACACGTTTTGAAAAGTGTGATGTTACTGCCCCATAACTTACATGGGGTTGACCAAACTTGCAGAAACATGTTTATTTCTGCTGAAAAACACGTTTTGACACTTTCTGTACACTGGGGTTAAGGGCTGAGTGTGTGGGCTCTTCTGAGCCTTGCTGTTACAAGGAGATTCAGTTGTCTGAAAAAACGTGTTTATTTCGGGCTGAAAAACACGTTTTGAAAAGTGTGATGTTACTGCCCCATAACTTACATGGGGTTGACCAAACTTGCAGAAACATGTTTATTTCTGCTGAAAAACACGTTTTGACACTTTCTGTACACTGGGGTTAAGGGCTGAGTGTGTGGGCTCTTCTGAGCCTTGCTGTTACAAGGAGATTCAGTTGTCTGAAAAAACGTGTTTATTTCGGGCTGAAAAACACGTTTTGAAAAGTGTGATGTTACTGCCCCATAACTTACATGGGGTTGACCAAACTTGCAGAAACATGTTTATTTCTGCTGAAAAACACGTTTTGACACTTTCTGTACACTGGGGTTAAGGGCTGAGTGTGTGGGCTCTTCTGAGCCTTGCTGTTACAAGGAGATTCAGTTGTCTGAAAAAACGTGTTTATTTCGGGCTGAAAAACACGTTTTGAAAAGTGTGATGTTACTGCCCCATAACTTACATGGGGTTGACCAAACTTGCAGAAACATGTTTATTTCTGCTGAAAAACACGTTTTGACACTTTCTGTACACTGGGGTTAAGGGCTGAGTGTGTGGGCTCTTCTGAGCCTTGCTGTTACAAGGAGATTCAGTTGTCTGAAAAAACGCGTTTATTTCGGGCTGAAAAACACGTTTTGAAAAGTGTGATGTTACTGCCCCATAACTTACATGGGGTTGACCAAACTTGCAGAAACATGTTTATTTCTGCTGAAAAACACGTTTTGACACTTTCTGTACACTGGGGTTAAGGGCTGAGTGTGTGGGCTCTTCTTAGCCTTGCTGTTACAAGGAGATTCAGTTGACTGAAAAAACGCGTTTATTTCGGGCTAAAAAACACGTTTTGAAAAGTGTCATGTTACTGCCCCATAACTTACATGGGGTTGACCAAACTTGCAGAAACATGTTTATTTCTGCTGAAAAACACGTTTTGACACTTTCTGTACACTGGGGTTAAGGGCTGTGTGTGTGGGCTCTTCTTAGCCTTGCTGTTACAAGGAGATTCAGTTGTCTGAAAAAACGCGTTTATTTCGGGCTGAAAAACACGTTTTGAAAAGTGTGATGTTACTGCCCCATAACTTACATGGGGTTGACCAAACTTGCAGAAACATGTTTATTTCTGCTGAAAAACACTTTTTGACACTTTCTGTACACTGGGGTTAAGGGCTGAGTGTGTGGGGTCTTCTGAGCCTTGCTGTTACAAGGAGATTCAGTTGTCTGAAAAAACGCGTTTATTTCGGGCTGAAAAACACGTTTTGAAAAGTGTGATGTTACTGCCCCATAACTTACATGGGGTTGACCAAACTTGCAGAAACATGTTTATTTCTGCTGAAAAACACGTTTTGACACTTTCTGTATACTGGGGTTAAGGGCTGAGTGTGTGGGCTCTTCTGAGCCTTGCTGTTACAAGGAGATTCAGTTGTCTGAAAAAACGCGTTTATTTCGGGCTGAAAAACACGTTTTGAAAAGTGTGATGTTACTGCCCCATAACTTACATGGGGTTGACCAAAACTTGCAGAAACATGTTTATTTCTGCTGAAAAACACGTTTTGACACTTTCTGTACACTGGGGTTAAGGGCTGAGTGTGTGGGCTCTTCTGAGCCTTGCTGTTACAAGGAGATTCAGTTGTCTGAAAAAACGTGTTTATTTCGGGCTGAAAAACACGTTTTGAAAAGTGTGATGTTACTGCCCCATAACTTACATGGGGTTGACCAAACTTGCAGAAACATGTTTATTTCTGCTGAAAAACACGTTTTGACACTTTCTGTACACTGGGGTTAAGGGCTGAGTGTGTGGGCTCTTCTGAGCCTTGCTGTTACAAGGAGATTCAGTTGTCTGAAAAAACGTGTTTATTTCGGGCTGAAAAACACGTTTTGAAAAGTGTGATGTTACTGCCCCATAACTTACATGGGGTTGACCAAACTTGCAGAAACATGTTTATTTCTGCTGAAAAACACGTTTTGACACTTTCTGTACACTGGGGTTAAGGGCTGAGTGTGTGGGCTCTTCTGAGCCTTGCTGTTACAAGGAGATTCAGTTGTCTGAAAAAACGCGTTTATTTCGGGCTGAAAAACACGTTTTGAAAAGTGTGATGTTACTGCCCCATAACTTACATGGGGTTGACCAAACTTGCAGAAACATGTTTATTTCTGCTGAAAAACACGTTTTGACACTTTCTGTACACTGGGGTTAAGGGCTGAGTGTGTGGGCTCTTCTTAGCCTTGCTGTTACAAGGAGATTCAGTTGACTGAAAAAACGCGTTTATTTCGGGCTAAAAAACACGTTTTGAAAAGTGTCATGTTACTGCCCCATAACTTACATGGGGTTGACCAAACTTGCAGAAACATGTTTATTTCTGCTGAAAAACACGTTTTGACACTTTCTGTACACTGGGGTTAAGGGCTGTGTGTGTGGGCTCTTCTTAGCCTTGCTGTTACAAGGAGATTCAGTTGTCTGAAAAAACGCGTTTATTTCGGGCTGAAAAACACGTTTTGAAAAGTGTGATGTTACTGCCCCATAACTTACATGGGGTTGACCAAACTTGCAGAAACATGTTTATTTCTGCTGAAAAACACTTTTTGACACTTTCTGTACACTGGGGTTAAGGGCTGAGTGTGTGGGCTCTTCTGAGCCTTGCTGTTACAAGGAGATTCAGTTGTCTGAAAAAACGCGTTTATTTCGGGCTGAAAAACACGTTTTGAAAAGTGTGATGTTACTGCCCCATAACTTACATGGGGTTGACCAAACTTGCAGAAACATGTTTATTTCTGCTGAAAAACACGTTTTGACACTTTCTGTATACTGGGGTTAAGGGCTGAGTGTGTGGGCTCTTCTGAGCCTTGCTGTTACAAGGAGATTCAGTTGTCTGAAAAAACGCGTTTATTTCGGGCTGAAAAACACGTTTTGAAAAGTGTGATGTTACTGCCCCATAACTTACATGGGGTTGACCAAACTTGCAGAAACATGTTTATTTCTGCTGAAAAACACGTTTTGACACTTTCTGTACACTGGGGTTAAGGGCTGAGTGTGTGGGCTCTTCTGAGCCTTGCTGTTACAAGGAGATTCAGTTGTCTGAAAAAACGCGTTTATTTCGGGCTGAAAAACACGTTTTGAAAAGTGTGATGTTACTGCCCCATAACTTACATGGGGTTGACCAAACTTGCAGAAACATGTTTATTTCTGCTGAAAAACACGTTTTGACACTTTCTGTACACTGGGGTTAAGGGCTGAGTGTGTGGGCTCTTCTGAGCCTTGCTGTTACAAGGAGATTCAGTTGTTTGAAAAAACGCGTTTATTTCGGGCTGAAAAACACGTTTTGAAAAGTGTGATGTTACTGCCCCATAACTTACATGGGGTTGACCAAACTTGCAGAAACATGTTTATTTCTGCTGAAAAACACGTTTTGACACTTTCTGTACACTGGGGTTAAGGGCTGAGTGTGTGGGCTCTTCTGAGCCTTGCTGTGACATGGAGATTCAGTTGTCTGAAAAAACGCGTTTATTTCGGGCTGAAAAACACGTTTTGAAAAGTGTGATGTTACTACCCCATAACTTACATGGGGTTGACCAAACTTGCAGAAACATGTTTATTTCTGCTAAAAAACACGTTTTGACCCTTTCTGCACACTGGGGTTAAGGGCTGAGTGTGTGGGCACTTCTGAGCCTTGCTGTTTCAAGTAGATTCAGTTGCCTGAAAAAACGCGTTTATTTCGGGCTGAAAAACACGTTTTGAAAAGTGTGATGTTACTGCCCCATAACTTACATGGGGTTGACCAAACTTGCAGAAACATGTTTATTTCTGCTGAAAAACACGTTTTGACACTTTCTGTACACTGGGGTTAAGGGCTGAGTGTGTGGGCTCTTGTGAGCCTTGCTGTTACAAGGAGATTCAGTTGTCTGAAAAAACGCGTTTATTTCGGGCTGAAAAACACGTTTTGAAAAGTGTGATGTTACTGCCCCATAACTTACATGGGGTTGACCAAACTTGCAGAAACATGTTTATTTCTGCTAAAAAACACGTTTTGACCCTTTCTGCACACTGCGGTTAAGGGCTGAGTGTGTGGGCTCTTCTGAGCCTTGCTGTTACAAGTAGATTCAGTTGCCTGAAAAAACGCGTTTATTTCGTGCTGAAAAACACGTTTTGAAAAGTGTGATGTTACTGCCCCATAACTTACATGGGGTTGACCAAACTTGCAGAAACATGTTTATTTCTGCTGAAAAACACGTTTTGACACTTTCTGTACACTGGGGTTAAGGGCTGAGTGTGTGGGCTCTTGTGAGCCTTGCTGTTACAAGGAGATTCAGTTGTCTGAAAAAACGCGTTTATTTCGGGCTGAAAAACACGTTTTGAAAAGTGTGATGTTACTGCCCCATAACTTACATGGGGTTGACCAAACTTGCAGAAACATGTTTATTTCTGCAGAAAACACGTTTTGACACTTTCTGTACACTGGGGTTAAGGGCTGAGTGTGTGGGCTCTTGTGAGCCTTGCTGTTACAAGGAGATTCAGTTGTCTTAAAAAACGCGTTTATTTCGGGCTGAAAAACACGTTTTGAAAAGGTGATGTTACTGCCCCATAACTTACATGGGGTTGACCAAACTTGCAGAAACATGTTTATTTCTGCTGAAAAACACGTTTTGACACTTTCTGTACACTGGGGTTAAGGGCTGAGTGTGTGGGCTCTTGTGAGCCTTGCTGTTACAAGGAGATTCAGTTGTCTTAAAAAACGCGTTTATTTCGGGCTGAAAAACACGTTTTGAGAAGTGTGATGTTACTGCCCCATAACTTACATGGGGTTGACCAAACTTGCAGAAACATGTTTATTTCTGCTGAAAAACACGTTTTGACACTTTCTGTACACTGGGGTTAAGGGCTGAGTGTGTGGGCTCTTCTGAGCCTTGCTGTTACAAGGAGATTCAGTTGTCTGAAAAAACGCGTTTATTTCGGGCTGAAAAACACGTTTTGAAAAGTGTGATGTTACTGCCCCATAACTTACATGGGGTTGACCAAACTTGCAGAAACATGTTTATTTCTGCTGAAAAACACGTTTTGACACTTTCTGTACACTGGGGTTAAGGGCTGAGTGTGTGGGCTCTTCTTAGCCTTGCTGTTACAAGGAGATTCAGTTGACTGAAAAAACGCGTTTATTTCGGGCTAAAAAACACGTTTTGAAAAGTGTCATGTTACTGCCCCATAACTTACATGGGGTTGACCAAACTTGCAGAAACATGTTTATTTCTGCTGAAAAACACGTTTTGACACTTTCTGTACACTGGGGTTAAGGGCTGTGTGTGTGGGCTCTTCTTAGCCTTGCTGTTACAAGGAGATTCAGTTGTCTGAAAAAACGCGTTTATTTCGGGCTGAAAAACACGTTTTGAAAAGTGTGATGTTACTGCCCCATAACTTACATGGGGTTGACCAAACTTGCAGAAACATGTTTATTTCTGCTGAAAAACACGTTTTGACAATTTCTGTACACTGGGGTTAAGGGCTGAGTGTGTGGGCTCTTGTGAGCCTTGCTGTTACAAGGAGATTCAGTTGTCTGAAAAAACGCGTTTATTTCGGGCTGAAAAACACGTTTTGAAAAGTGTGATGTTACTGCCCCATAACTTACATGGGGTTGACCAAACTTGCAGAAACATGTTTATTTCTGCTGAAAAACACGTTTTGACACTTTCTGTACACTGGGGTTAAAGGCTGAGTGTGTGGGCTCTTCTGAGCCTTGCTGTTACAAGGAGATTCAGTTGTCTGAAAAACGCGTTTATTTCGGGCTGAAAAACACGTTTTGAAAAGTGTGATGTTACTGCCCCATAACTTACATGGGGTTGACCAAACTTGCAGAAACATGTTTTATTTCTGCTGAAAAACACGTTTTGACACTTTCTGTACACTGGGGTTAAAGGCTGAGTGTGTGGGCTCTTCTGAGCCTTGCTGTTACAAGGAGATTCAGTTGTCTGAAAAAACGCGTTTATTTCGGGCTGAAAAACATGTTTTGAAAAGTGTGATGTTACTGCCCCATAACTTACATGGGGTTGACCAAACTTGCAGAAACATGTTTATTTCTGCTAAAAAACACGTTTTGACCCTTTCTGCACACTGGGGTTAAGGGCTGAGTGTGTGGGCACTTCTGAGCCTTGCTGTTACAAGGAGATTCAGTTGTCTGAAAAAACGCGTTTATTTCGGGCTGAAAAACACGTTTTGAAAAGTGTGATGTTACTGCCCCATAACTTACATGGGGTTGACCAAACTTGCAGAAACATGTTTATTTCTGCTGAAAAACACGTTTTGACACTTTCTGTACACTGGGGTTAAGGGCTGAGTGTGTGGGCTCTTCTGAGCCTTGCTGTTACAAGGAGATTCAGTTGTCTGAAAAAACGCGTTTATTTCGGGCTGAAAAACACGTTTTGAAAAGTGTGATGTTACTGCCCCATAACTTACATGGGGTTGACCCAAACTTGCAGAAACATGTTTATTTCTGCTGAAAAACACGTTTTGACACTCTCTGTACACTGGGGTTAAGGGGCTGAGTGTGTGGGCTCTTCTTAGCCTTGCTGTTACAAGGAGATTCAGTTGACTGAAAAAACGCGTTTATTTCGGGCTAAAAAACACGTTTTGAAAAGTGTCATGTTACTGCCCCATAACTTACATGGGGTTGACCAAACTTGCAGAAACATGTTTATTTCTGCTGAAAAACACGTTTTGACACTTTCTGTACACTGGGGTTAAGGGCTGTGTGTGTGGGCTCTTCTTAGCCTTGCTGTTACAAGGAGATTCAGTTGTCTGAAAAAACGCGTTTATTTCGGGCTGAAAAACACGTTTTGAAAAGTGTGATGTTACTGCCCCATAACTTACATGGGGTTGACCAAACTTGCAGAAACATGTTTATTTCTGCTGAAAAAACACTTTTTGGACACTTTCTGTACACTGGGGTAAGGGCTGAGTGTGTGGGGTCTTCTGAGCCTTGCTGTTACAAGGAGATTCAGTTGTCTGAAAAAACGCGTTTATTTCGGGCTGAAAAACACGTTTTGAAAAGTGTGATGTTACTGCCCCATAACTTACATGGGGTTGACCAAACTTGCAGAAACATGTTTATTTCTGCTGAAAAACACGTTTTGACACTTTCTGTATACTGGGGTTAAGGGCTGAGTGTGTGGGCTCTTCTGAGCCTTGCTGTTACAAGGAGATTCAGTTGTCTGAAAAAACGCTTTATTTCGGGCTGAAAAACACGTTTTGAAAAGTGTGATGTTACTGCCCCATAACTTACATGGGGTTGACCAAACTTGCAGAAACATGTTTATTTCTGCTGAAAAACACGTTTGACACTTTCTGTACACTGGGGTTAAAGGGCTGAGTGTGTGGGCTCTTCTGAGCCTTGCTGTTACAAGGAGATTCAGTTGTCTGAAAAAACGTGTTTATTTCGGGCTGAAAAACACGTTTTGAAAAAGTGTGATGTTACTGCCCCATAACTTACATGGGGTTGACCAAACTTGCAGAAACATGTTTATTTCTGCTGAAAAACACGTTTTGACACTTTCTGTACACTGGGGTTAAGGGCTGAGTGTGTGGGGCTCTTCCTGGAGCCTTGCTGTTACAAGGAGATTCAGTTGTCTGAAAAAACGTGTTATTTCGGGCTGAAAAACACGTTTTGAAAAAGTGTGATGTTACTGCCCCATAACTTACATGGGGTTGACCAAACTTGCAGAAACATGTTTATTTCTGCTGAAAAACACGTTTTGACACTTTCTGTACACTGGGGTTAAGGGCTGAGTGTGTGGGCTCTTCTTAGCCTTGCTGTTACAAGGAGATTCAGTTGACTGAAAAAACGCGTTTATTTCGGGCTAAAAAACACGTTTTGAAAAGTGTCATGTTACTGCCCCATAACTTACATGGGGTTGACCAAACTTGCAGAAACATGTTTTATTTCTGCTGAAAAACACGTTTTGACACTCTCTGTACACTGGGGTTAAGGGCTGAGTGTGTGGGCTCTTCTTAGCCTTGCTGTTACAAGGAGATTCAGTTGACTGAAAAAAACGCGTTTTATTTCGGGCTAAAAAACACGTTTTGAAAAGTGTCATGTTACTGCCCCATAACTTACATGGGGTTGACCAACTTGCAGAAACATGTTTATTTCTGCTGAAAAACACGTTTTGACACTTTCTGTACACTGGGGTTAAGGGCTGTGTGTGTGGGCTCTTCTTAGCCTTGCTGTTACAAGGAGATTCAGTTGTCTGAAAAAACGCGTTTATTTCGGGCTGAAAAACACGTTTTGAAAAGTGTGATGTTACTGCCCCATAACTTACATGGGGTTGACCAAACTTGCAGAACATGTTTATTTCTGCTGAAAAACACTTTTTGACACTTTCTGTACACTGGGGTAAGGGCTGAGTGTGTGGGGTCTTCTGAGCCTTGCTGTTACAAGGAGATTCAGTTGTCTGAAAAAACGCGTTTATTTCGGGCTGAAAACACGTTTTGAAAAGTGTGATGTTACTGCCCCATAACTTACATGGGGTTGACCAAACTTGCAGAAACATGTTTATTTCTGCTGAAAAACACGTTTTGACACTTTCTGTATACTGGGGTTAAGGGCTGAGTGTGTGGGCTCTTCTGAGCCTTGCTGTTACAAGGAGATTCAGTTGTCTGAAAAAACGCGTTTATTTCGGGCTGAAAACACGTTTTGAAAAGTGTGATGTTACTGCCCCATAACTTACATGGGGTTGACCAAACTTGCAGAAACATGTTTATTTCTGCTGAAAAACACGTTTTGACACTTTCTGTACACTGGGGTTAAGGGCTGAGTGTGTGGGCTCTTCTGAGCCTTGCTGTTACAAGGAGATTCAGTTGTCTGAAAAAACGTGTTTATTTCGGGCTGAAAAAACACGTTTTGAAAAGTGTGATGTTACTGCCCCATAACTTACATGGGGTTGACCAAACTTGCAGAAACATGTTTATTTCTGCTGAAAAACACGTTTTGACACTTCTGTACACTGGGGTTAAGGGCTGAGTGTGTGGGCTCTTCTGAGCCTTGCTGTTACAAGGAGATTCAGTTGTCTGAAAAAACGTGTTTATTTCGGGCTGAAAAACACGTTTTGAAAAGTGTGATGTTACTGCCCCATAACTTACATGGGGTTGACCAAACTTGCAGAAACATGTTTTATTTCTGCTGAAAAACACGTTTTGACACTTTCTGTACACTGGGGTTAAGGGCTGAGTGTGTGGGCTCTTCTTAGCCTTGCTGTTACAAGGAGATTCAGTTGACTGAAAAAACGCGTTTATTTCGGGCTAAAAAACACGTTTTGAAAAGTGTCATGTTACTGCCCCATAACTTACATGGGGTTGACCAAACTTGCAGAAACATGTTTATTTCTGCTGAAAAACACGTTTTGACACTTTCTGTACACTGGGGTTAAGGGCTGTGTGTGTGGGCTCTTCTTAGCCTTGCTGTTACAAGGAGATTCAGTTGTCTGAAAAAACGCGTTTATTTCGGGCTGAAAAACACGTTTTGAAAAGTGTGATGTTACTGCCCCCATAACTTACATGGGGTTGACCAAACTTGCAGAAACATGTTTATTTCTGCTGAAAAACACTTTTTGACACTTTCTGTACACTGGGGTTAAGGGCTGAGTGTGTGGGCTCTTCTTAGCCTTGCTGTTACAAGGAGATTCAGTTGACTGAAAAAACGCGTTTATTTCGGGCTAAAAAACACGTTTTTGAAAAGTGTCATGTTACTGCCCCATAACTTACATGGGGTTGACCAAACTTGCAGAAACATGTTTATTTCTGCTGAAAAACACGTTTTGACACTTTCTGTACACTGGGGTTAAGGGCTGTGTGTGTGGGCTCTTCTTAGCCTTGCTGTTACAAGGAGATTCAGTTGTCTGAAAAACGCGTTTATTTCGGGCTGAAAAACACGTTTTGAAAAGTGTGATGTTACTGCCCCATAACTTACATGGGGTTGACCAAACTTGCAGAAACATGTTTATTTCTGCTGAAAAACACGTTTTGACAATTTCTGTACACTGGGGTTAAGGGCTGAGTGTGTGGGCTCTTGTGAGCCTTGCTGTTACAAGGAGATTCAGTTGTCTGAAAAAACGCGTTTATTTCGGGCTGAAAACACGTTTTGAAAAGTGTGATGTTACTGCCCCATAACTTACATGGGGTTGACCAAACTTGCAGAAACATGTTTATTTCTGCTGAAAAACACGTTTTGACACTTTCTGTACACTGGGGTTAAAGGCTGAGTGTGTGGGCTCTTCTGAGCCTTGCTGTTACAAGGAGATTCAGTTGTCTGAAAAAACGCGTTTATTTCGGGCTGAAAAACACGTTTTGAAAAGTGTGATGTTACTGCCCCATAACTTACATGGGGTTGACCAAACTTGCAGAAACATGTTTATTTCTGCTGAAAAACACGTTTTGACACTTTCTGTACACTGGGGTTAAGGGCTGAGTGTGTGGGCTCTTCTTAGCCTTGCTGTTACAAGGAGATTCAGTTGACTGAAAAAACGCGTTTATTTCGGGCTAAAAAACACGTTTTGAAAAGTGTCATGTTACTGCCCCATAACTTACATGGGGTTGACCAAACTTGCAGAAACATGTTTATTTCTGCTGAAAAACACGTTTTGACACTTTCTGTACACTGGGGTTAAGGGCTGTGTGTGTGGGCTCTTCTTAGCCTTGCTGTTACAAGGAGATTCAGTTGTCTGAAAAAACGCGTTTATTTCGGGCTGAAAAACACGTTTTGAAAAGTGTGATGTTACTGCCCCATAACTTACATGGGGTTGACCAAACTTGCAGAAACATGTTTATTTCTGCTGAAAAACACGTTTTGACAATTTCTGTACACTGGGGTTAAGGGCTGAGTGTGTGGGCTCTTGTGAGCCTTGCTGTTACAAGGAGATTCAGTTGTCTGAAAAAACGCGTTTATTTCGGGCTGAAAAACACGTTTTGAAAGTGTGATGTTACTGCCCCATAACTTACATGGGGTTGACCAAACTTGCAGAAACATGTTTATTTCTGCTGAAAAACACGTTTTGACACTTTCTGTACACTGGGGTTAAAGGCTGAGTGTGTGGGCTCTTCTGAGCCTTGCTGTTACAAGGAGATTCAGTTGTCTGAAAAAACGCGTTTATTTCGGGCTGAAAAACACGTTTGAAAAGTGTGATGTTACTGCCCCATAACTTACATGGGGTTGACCAAACTTGCAGAAACATGTTTATTTCTGCTGAAAAACACGTTTTGACACTTTCTAGTACACTGGGGTTAAGGGCTGAGTGTGTGGGCTCTTCTGAGCCTTGCTGTTACAAGGAGATTCAGTTGTCTGAAAAAACGCGTTTATTTCGGGCTGAAAAACACTGTTTTGAAAAGTGTGATGTTACTGCCCCATAACTTACATGGGGTTGACCAAACTTGCAGAAACATGTTTATTTCTGCTGAAAACACGTTTTGACACTTTCTGTACACTGGGGTTAAGGGCTGAGTGTGTGGGCTCTTCTGAAGCTTGCTGTTACAAGGAGATTCAGTTGCCTGAAAAAACGTGTTTATTTCGGGCTGAAAAACACGTTTTGAAAAGTGTGATGTTACTGCCCCATAACTTACATGGGGTTGACGAAACTTGCAGAAACATGTTTATTTCTGCTGAAAAACATGTTTTGACACTTTCTGTACACTGGGGTTAAGGGCTGAGTGTGTGGGCACTTCTGATCCTTGCTGTTACAAGTAGATTCAGTTGCCTGAAAAAACGCGTTTTATTTCGGGCTGAAAAACACGTTTTGAAAAGTGTGATGTTACTGCCCCATAACTTACATGGGGTTGACCAAACTTGCAGAACATGTTTATTTCTGCTGAAAAATACGTTTTGACACTTTCTGTACACTGGGGTTAAGGGCTGAGTGTGTGGGCTCTTCTGAAGCTTGCTGTTACAAGGAGATTCAGTTGCCTGAAAAACGTGTTTATTTCGGGCTGAAAAACACGTTTTGAAAAGTGTGATGTTACTGCCCCATAACTTACATGGGGTTGACCAAACTTGCAGAAACATGTTTATTTCTGCTGAAAAACATGTTTTGACACTTTCTGTACACTGGGGTTAAGGGCTGAGTGTGTGGGCACTTCTGAGCCTTGCTGTTACAAGGAGATTCAGTTGCCTGAAAAAACGTGTTTATTTCGGGCTGAAAAACACGTTTTTGAAAAGTGTGATGTTACTGCCCCATAACTTACATGGGGTTGACCAAAACTTGCAGAAACATGTTTATTTCTGCTGAAAAACACGTTTTGACACTTTCTGTACACTGGGGTTAAGGGCTGAGTGTGTGGGCACTTCTGAGCCTTGCTTTTACAAGGAGATTCAGTTGTCTGAAAAAACGCGTTTATTTCGGGCTGAAAAACACGTTTTGAAAAGTGTGATGTTACTGCCCCATAACTTACATGGGGTTGACCAAACTTGCAGAAACATGTTTATTTCTGCTGAAAAACACGTTTTGACACTTTCTGTACACTGGGGTTAAGGGCTGAGTGTGTGGGCTCTTCTGAGCCTTGCTGTTACAAGGAGATTCAGTTGTCTGAAAACGCGTTTATTTCGGGCTGAAAAACACGTTTTGAAAAGTGTGATGTTACTGCCCCATACTTACATGGGGTTGACCAAACTTGCAGAAAACATGTTTATTTCTGCTGAAAAACACGTTTTGACACTTTCTGTACACTGGGGTTAAGGGCTGAGTGTGTGGGCTCTTCTGAAGCTTGCTGTTACAAGGAGATTCAGTTGCCTGAAAAAACGTGTTTATTTCGGGCCGAAAAACACGTTTTGAAAAGTGTGATGTTACTGCCCCATAACTTACATGGGGTTGACCAAACTTGCAGAAACATGTTTATTTCTGCTGAAAAACATGTTTTGACACTTTCTGTACACTGGGGTTAAGGGCTGAGTGTGTGGGCACTTCTGAGCCTTGCTGTTACAAGTAGATTCAGTTGCCTGAAAAAACGCGTTTATTTCGGGCTGAAAAACACGTTTTGAAAAGTGTGATGTTACTGCCCCATAACTTACATGGGGTTGACCAAACTTGCAGAAACATGTTTATTTCTGCTGAAAAACACGTTTTGACACTTTCTGTACACTGGGGTTAAGGGCTGAGTGTGTGGCCTCTTCTGAAGCTTGCTGTTACAAGGAGATTCAGTTGCCTGAAAAAACGTGTTTATTTCGGGCTGAAAAACACGTTTTGAAAAGTGTGATGTTACTGCCCCATAACTTACATGGGGTTGACCAAACTTGCAGAAACATGTTTATTTCTGCTGAAAAACATGTTTTGACACTTTCTGTACACTGGGGTTAAGGGCTGAGTGTGTGGGCACTTCTGAGCCTTGCTGTTACAAGTAGATTCAGTTGCCTGAAAAAACGCGTTTATTTCGGGCTGAAAAACACGTTTTGAAAAATGTGATGTTACTGCCCCATAACTTACATGGGGTTGACCAAACTTGCAGAAACATGTTTATTTCTGCTGAAAAACACGTTTTGACACTTTCTGTACACTGGGGTTAAGGGCTGAGTGTGTGGGCTCTTCTGAAGCTTGCTGTTACAAGGAGATTCAGTTGCCTGAAAAAACGTGTTTATTTCGGGCTGAAAAACACGTTTTGAAAAGTGTGATGTTACTGCCCCATAACTTACATGGGGTTGACCAAACTTGCAGAAACATGTTTATTTCTGCTGAAAAACATGTTTTGACACTTTCTGTACACTGGTGTTAAGGGCTGAGTGTGTGGGCACTTCTGAGCCTTGCTGTTACAAGTAGATTCAGTTGCCTGAAAAAACGCGTTTATTTCGGGCTGAAAAACACGTTTTGAAAAGTGTGATGTTACTGCCCCATAACTTACATGGGGTTGACCAAACTTGCAGAAACATGTTTATTTCTGCTGAAAAACACGTTTTGACACTTTCTGTACACTGGGGTTAAGGGCTGAGTGTGTGGGCTCTTCTGAAGCTTGCTGTTACAAGGAGATTCAGTTGCCTGAAAAAACGTGTTTATTTCGGGCTGAAAAACACGTTTTGAAAAGTGTGATGTTACTGCCCCATAACTTACATGGGGTTGACCAAACTTGCAGAAACATGTTTATTTCTGCTGAAAAACACGTTTTGACACTTTCTGTACACTGGGGTTAAGGGCTGAGTGTGTGGGCTCTTCTGAAGCTTGCTGTTACAAGGAGATTCAGTTGCCTGAAAAAACGTGTTTATTTCGGGCTGAAAAACACGTTTTGAAAAGTGTGATGTTACTGCCCCATAACTTACATGGGGTTGACCAAACTTGCAGAAACATGTTTATTTCTGCTGAAAAACATGTTTTGACACTTTCTGTACACTGGTGTTAAGGGCTGAGTGTGTGGGCACTTCTGAGCCTTGCTGTTACAAGTAGATTCAGTTGCCTGAAAAAACGCGTTTATTTCGGGCTGAAAAACACGTTTTGAAAAGTGTGATGTTACTGCCCCATAACTTACATGGGGTTGACCAAACTTGCAGAAACATGTTTATTTCTGCTGAAAAACACGTTTTGACACTTTCTGTACACTGGGGTTAAGGGCTGAGTGTGTGGGCTCTTCTGAAGCTTGCTGTTACAAGGAGATTCAGTTGCCTGAAAAAACGTGTTTATTTCGGGCTGAAAAACACGTTTTGAAAAGTGTGATGTTACTGCCCCATAACTTACATGGGGTTGACCAAACTTGCAGAAACATGTTTATTTCTGCTGAAAAACACGTTTTGACACTTTCTATACACTGGGGTTAAGGGCTGAGTGTGTGGGCACTTCTGAGCCTTGCTTTTACAAGTAGATTCAGTTGTCTGAAAAAACGCGTTTATTTCGGGCTGAAAAACACGTTTTGAAAAGTGTGATGTTACTGCCCCATAACTTACATGGGGTTGACCAAACTTGCAGAAACATGTTTATTTCTGCTGAAAAACACGTTTTGACACTTTCTGTA
>NW_027168001.1:0-79088 GCF_040954835.1 Lepisosteus oculatus
CACGTTTTGAAAAGTGTCTTGTTACTGCCCCATAACTTACATGGGGGTGACCAAACTTGCAGAAACATGTTTATTTCTGCTGAAAAACACGTTTTGGACACTTTCTGCACACTGGGGTTAAGAGCTGAGTGTGTGGGCTCTTCTGAGCCTAGCAGTTACACTGAGATTCTGCTGTCTGAAAAAACGCGTTTATTTCGGGCTGAAAAACACGTTTTGAAAAGTGTGATGTTACTGCCCCATAACTTACATGGGGTTGACCAACCTTGCAGAAACATGTTTATTTCTGCTGGAAAACACGTTTTGACACTTTCTGTACACTGGGGTTAAGGGCTGAGTGTGTGGGCTCTTCTGAGCCTTGCTATTACAAGGAGATTCAGTTGTCTGAAAAAACGCGTTTATTTCGGGCTGAAAAACACGTTTTGAAAAGTGTCTTGTTACTGCCCCATAACTTACATGGGGGTGACCAAACTTGCAGAAACATGTTTATTTCTGCTGAAAAACACGTTTGGACACTTTCTGCACACTGGGGTTAAGAGCTGAGTGTGTGGGCTCTTCTGAGCCTAGCAGTTACACTGAGATTCTGCTGCCTGAAAAAACGCGTTTATTTCGGGCTGAAAAACACGTTTTGAAAAGTGTGATGTTACTGCCCCATAACTTACATGGGGTTGACCAACCTTGCAGAAACATGTTTATTTCTGCTGGAAAACACGTTTTGACACTTTCTGTACACTGGGGTTAAGGGCTGAGTGTGTGGGCTCTTCTGAGCCTTGCTATTACAAGGAGATTCAGTTGTCTGAAAAAACGCGTTTATTTCGGGCTGAAAAACACGTTTTGAAAAGTGTCTTGTTACTGCCCGATAACTTACATGGGGGTGACCAAACTTGCAGAAACATGTTTATTTCTGCTGAAAAACACGTTTGGACACTTTCTGCACACTGGGGTTAAGAGCTGAGTGTGTGGGCTCTTCTGAGCCTAGCAGTTACACTGAGATTCTGCTGTCTGAAAAAACGCGTTTATTTCGGGCTGAAAAACACGTTTTGAAAAGTGTGATGTTACTGCCCCATAACTTACATGGGGTTGACCAACCTTGCAGAAACATGTTTATTTCTGCTGGAAAACACGTTTTGACACTTTCTGTACACTGGGGTTAAGGGCTGAGTGTGTGGGCTCTTCTGAGCCTTGCTATTACAAGGAGATTCAGTTGTCTGAAAAAACGCGTTTATTTCGGGCTGAAAAACACGTTTTGAAAAGTGTCTTGTTACTGCCCCATAACTTACATGGGGGTGACCAAACTTGCAGAAACATGTTTATTTCTGCTGAAAAACACGTTTGGACACTTTCTGCACACTGGGGTTAAGAGCTGAGTGTGTGGGCTCTTCTGAGCCTAGCAGTTACACTGAGATTCTGCTGTCTGAAAAAACGCGTTTATTTCGGGCTGAAAAACACGTTTTGAAAAGTGTGATGTTACTGCCCCATAACTTACATGGGGTTGACCAACCTTGCAGAAACATGTTTATTTCTGCTGGAAAACACGTTTTGACACTTTCTGTACACTGGGGTTAAGGGCTGAGTGTTTGGGCTCTTCTGAGCCTTGCTATTACAAGGAGATTCAGTTGTCTGAAAAAACGCGTTTATTTCGGGCTGAAAAACACGTTTTGAAAAGTGTCTTGTTACTGCCCCATAACTTACATGGGGTTGACCAAACTTGCAGAAACATGTTTGTTTCTGCTGAAAAACACGTTTTGACCCTTTCTGCACACTGGGGTTAAGGGCTGAGTGTGTGGGCACTTCTGAGCCTTGCTGTTACAAGTAGATTCAGTTGTCTGAAAAAACGCGTTTATTTCGGGCTGAAAAACACGTTTTGAAAAGTGTGATGTTACTGCCCCATAACTTACATGGGGTTGACCAAACTTGCAGAAACATGTTTATTTCTGCTGGAAAACACGTTTTGACACTTTCTGTACACTGGGGTTAAGGGCTGAGTGTGTGGGCTCTTCTGAGCCTTGCTATTACAAGGAGATTCAGTTGTCTGAAAAAACGCGTTTATTTCGGGCTGAAAAACACGTTTTGAAAAGTGTCTTGTTACTGCCCCATAACTTACATGGGGGTGACCAAACTTGCAGAAACATGTTTATTTCTGCTGAAAAACACGTTTTGACCCTTTCTGCACACTGGGGTTAAGGGCTGAGTGTGTGGGCACTTCTGAGCCTTGCTGTTACAAGTAGATTCAGTTGTCTGAAAAAACGCGTTTATTTCGGGCTGAAAAACACGTTTTGAAAAGTGTGATGTTACTGCCCCATAACTTACATGGGGTTGACCAAACTTGCAGAAACATGTTTATTTCTGCTGGAAAACACGTTTTGACACTTTCTGTACACTGGGGTTAAGGGCTGAGTGTGTGGGCTCTTCTGAGCCTTGCTATTACAAGGAGATTCAGTTGTCTAAAAAAACGCGTTTATTTCGGGCTGAAAAACACGTTTTGAAAAGTGTCTTGTTACTGCCCCATAACTTACATGGGGGTGACCAAACTTGCAGAAACATGTTTATTTCTGCTGAAAAACACGTTTGGACACTTTCTGCACACTGGGGTTAAGAGCTGAGTGTGTGGGCTCTTCTGAGCCTAGCAGTTACACTGAGATTCTGCTGTCTGAAAAAACGCGTTTATTTCGGGCTGAAAAACACGTTTTGAAAAGTGTCTTGTTACTGCCCCATAACTTACATGGGGTTGACCAAACTTGCAGAAACATGTTTATTTCTGCTGAAAAACACGTTTTGACCCTTTCTGCACACTGGGGTTAAGGGCTGAGTGTGTGGGCACTTCTGAGCCTTGCTGTTACAAGTAGATTCAGTTGTCTGAAAAAACGCGTTTATTTCGGGCTGAAAAACACGTTTTGAAAAGTGTGATGTTACTGCCCCATAACTTACATGGGGTTGACCAAACTTGCAGAAACATGTTTATTTCTGCTGGAAAACACGTTTTGACACTTTCTGTACACTGGGGTTAAGGGCTGAGTGTGTGGGCTCTTCTGAGCCTTGCTATTACAAGGAGATTCAGTTGTCTGAAAAAACGCGTTTATTTCGGGCTGAAAAACACGTTTTGAAAAGTGTCTTGTTACTGCCCCATAACTTACATGGGGTTGACCAAACTTGCAGAAACATGTTTATTTCTGCTGGAAAACACGTTTTGACACTTTCTGTACACTGGGGTTAAGGGCTGAGTGTGTGGGCTCTTCTGAGCCTTGCTATTACAAGGAGATTCAGTTGTCTGAAAAAACGCGTTTATTTCGGGCTGAAAAACACGTTTTGAAAAGTGTGATGTTACTGCCCCATAACTTACATGGGGTTGACCAAACTTGCAGAAACATGTTTATTTCTGCTGGAAAACACGTTTTGACACTTTCTGTACACTGGGGTTAAGGGCTGAGTGTGTGGGCTCTTCTGAGCCTTGCTATTACAAGGAGATTCAGTTGTCTGAAAAAACGCGTTTATTTCGGGCTGAAAAACACGTTTTGAAAAGTGTCTTGTTACTGCCCCATAACTTACATGGGGGTGACCAAACTTGCAGAAACATGTTTATTTCTGCTGAAAAACACGTTTGGACACTTTCTGCACACTGGGGTTAAGAGCTGAGTGTGTGGGCTCTTCTGAGCCTAGCAGTTACACTGAGATTCAGTTGTCTGAAAAAACGCGTTTATTTCGGGCTGAAAAACACGTTTTGAAAAGTGTCTTGTTACTGCCCCATAACTTACATGGGGTTGACCAAACTTGCAGAAACATGTTTATTTCTGCTGAAAAACACGTTTTGACCCTTTCTGCACACTGGGGTTAAGGGCTGAGTGTGTGGGCTCTTCTGAGCCTTGCTATTACAAGGAGATTCAGTTGTCTGAAAAAACGCGTTTATTTCGGGCTGAAAAACACGTTTTGAAAAGTGTCTTGTTACTGCCCCATAACTTACATGGGGGTGACCAAACTTGCAGAAACATGTTTATTTCTGCTGAAAAACACGTTTTGACCCTTTCTGCACACTGGGGTTAAGGGCTGAGTGTGTGGGCACTTCTGAGCCTTGCTGTTACAAGTAGATTCAGTTGTCTGAAAAAACGCGTTTATTTCGGGCTGAAAAACACGTTTTGAAAAGTGTGATGTTACTGCCCCATAACTTACATGGGGTTGACCAAACTTGCAGAAACATGTTTATTTCTGCTGGAAAACACGTTTTGACACTTTCTGTACACTGGGGTTAAGGGCTGAGTGTGTGGGCTCTTCTGAGCCTTGCTATTACAAGGAGATTCAGTTGTCTGAAAAAACGCGTTTATTTCGGGCTGAAAAACACGTTTTGAAAAGTGTCTTGTTACTGCCCCATAACTTACATGGGGGTGACCAAACTTGCAGAAACATGTTTATTTCTGCTGAAAAACACGTTTGGACACTTTCTGCACACTGGGGTTAAGAGCTGAGTGTGTGGGCTCTTCTGAGCCTAGCAGTTACACTGAGATTCAGTTGTCTGAAAAAACGCGTTTATTTCGGGCTGAAAAACACGTTTTGAAAAGTGTGATGTTACTGCCCCATAACTTACATGGGGTTGACCAAACTTGCAGAAACATGTTTATTTCTGCTGGAAAACACGTTTTGACACTTTCTGTACACTGGGGTTAAGGGCTGAGTGTGTGGGCTCTTCTGAGCCTTGCTATTACAAGGAGATTCAGTTGTCTGAAAAAACGCGTTTATTTCGGGCTGAAAAACACGTTTTGAAAAGTGTCTTGTTACTGCCCCATAACTTACATGGGGGTGACCAAACTTGCAGAAACATGTTTATTTCTGCTGAAAAACACGTTTGGACACTTTCTGCACACTGGGGTTAAGAGCTGAGTGTGTGGGCTCTTCTGAGCCTAGCAGTTACACTGAGATTCAGTTGTCTGAAAAAACGCGTTTATTTCGGGCTGAAAAACACGTTTTGAAAAGTGTCTTGTTACTGCCCCATAACTTACATGGGGTTGACCAAACTTGCAGAAACATGTTTATTTCTGCTGGAAAACACGTTTTGACACTTTCTGTACACTGGGGTTAAGGGCTGAGTGTGTGGGCTCTTCTGAGCCTTGCTATTACAAGGAGATTCAGTTGTCTGAAAAAACGCGTTTATTTCGGGCTGAAAAACACGTTTTGAAAAGTGTCTTGTTACTGCCCCATAACTTACATGGGGGTGACCAAACTTGCAGAAACATGTTTATTTCTGCTGAAAAACACGTTTGGACACTTTCTGCACACTGGGGTTAAGAGCTGAGTGTGTGGGCTCTTCTGAGCCTAGCAGTTACACTGAGATTCAGTTGTCTGAAAAAACGCGTTTATTTCGGGCTGAAAAACACGTTTTGAAAAGTGTCTTGTTACTGCCCCATAACTTACATGGGGTTGACCAAACTTGCAGAAACATGTTTATTTCTGCTGGAAAACACGTTTTGACACTTTCTGTACACTGGGGTTAAGGGCGGAGTGTGTGGGCTCTTCTGAGCCTTGCTATTACAAGGAGATTCAGTTGTCTGAAAAAACGCGTTTATTTCGGGCTGAAAAACACGTTTTGAAAAGTGTGATGTTACTGCCCCATAACTTACATGGGGTTGACCAAACTTGCAGAAACATGTTTATTTCTGCTGGAAAACACGTTTTGACACTTTCTGTACACTGGGGTTAAGGGCTGAGTGTGTGGGCTCTTCTGAGCCTTGCTATTACAAGGAGATTCAGTTGTCTGAAAAAACGCGTTTATTTCGGGCTGAAAAACACGTTTTGAAAAGTGTCTTGTTACTGCCCCATAACTTACATGGGGGTGACCAAACTTGCAGAAACATGTTTATTTCTGCTGAAAAACACGTTTGGACACTTTCTGCACACTGGGGTTAAGAGCTGAGTGTGTGGGCTCTTCTGAGCCTAGCAGTTACACTGAGATTCAGTTGTCTGAAAAAACGCGTTTATTTCGGGCTGAAAAACACGTTTTGAAAAGTGTCTTGTTACTGCCCCATAACTTACATGGGGTTGACCAAACTTGCAGAAACATGTTTATTTCTGCTGAAAAACACGTTTTGACCCTTTCTGCACACTGGGGTTAAGGGCTGAGTGTGTGGGCACTTCTGAGCCTTGCTGTTACAAGTAGATTCAGTTGTCTGAAAAAACGCGTTTATTTCGGGCTGAAAAACACGTTTTGAAAAGTGTGATGTTACTGCCCCATAACTTACATGGGGTTGACCAAACTTGCAGAAACATGTTTATTTCTGCTGGAAAACACGTTTTGACACTTTCTGTACACTGGGGTTAAGGGCTGAGTGTGTGGGCTCTTCTGAGCCTTGCTATTACAAGGAGATTCAGTTGTCTGAAAAAACGCGTTTATTTCGGGCTGAAAAACACGTTTTGAAAAGTGTCTTGTTACTGCCCCATAACTTACATGGGGTTGACCAAACTTGCAGAAACATGTTTATTTCTGCTGAAAAACACGTTTTGACCCTTTCTGCACACTGGGGTTAAGGGCTGAGTGTGTGGGCACTTCTGAGCCTTGCTGTTACAAGTAGATTCAGTTGTCTGAAAAAACGCGTTTATTTCGGGCTGAAAAACACGTTTTGAAAAGTGTGATGTTACTGCCCCATAACTTACATGGGGTTGACCAAACTTGCAGAAACATGTTTATTTCTGCTGGAAAACACGTTTTGACACTTTCTGTACACTGGGGTTAAGGGCTGAGTGTGTGGGCTCTTCTGAGCCTTGCTATTACAAGGAGATTCAGTTGTCTGAAAAAACGCGTTTATTTCGGGCTGAAAAACACGTTTTGAAAAGTGTCTTGTTACTGCCCCATAACTTACATGGGGGTGACCAAACTTGCAGAAACATGTTTATTTCTGCTGAAAAACATGTTTGGACACTTTCTGTACACTGGGGTTAAGGGCTGAGTGTGTGGGCTCTTCTGAGCCTTACTATTACAAGGAGATTCAGTTGTCTGAAAAAACGCGTTTATTTCGGGCTGAAAAACACGTTTTGAAAAGTGTCTTGTTACTGCCCCATAACTTACATGGGGTTGACCAAACTTGCAGAAACATGTTTATTTCTGCTGAAAAACACGTTTTGACCCTTTCTGCACACTGGGGTTAAGGGCTGAGTGTGTGGGCACTTCTGAGCCTTGCTGTTACAAGTAGATTCAGTTGTCTGAAAAAACGCGTTTATTTCGGGCTGAAAAACACGTTTTGAAAAGTGTGATGTTACTGCCCCATAACTTACATGGGGTTGACCAAACTTGCAGAAACATGTTTATTTCTGCTGGAAAACACGTTTTGACACTTTCTGTACACTGGGGTTAAGGGCTGAGTGTGTGGGCTCTTCTGAGCCTTGCTATTACAAGGAGATTCAGTTGTCTGAAAAAACGCGTTTATTTCGGGCTGAAAAACACGTTTTGAAAAGTGTCTTGTTACTGCCCCATAACTTACATGGGGTTGACCAAACTTGCAGAAACATGTTTATTTCTGCTGAAAAACACGTTTTGACCCTTTCTGCACACTGGGGTTAAGGGCTGAGTGTGTGGGCACTTCTGAGCCTTGCTGTTACAAGTAGATTCAGTTGTCTGAAAAAACGCGTTTATTTCGGGCTGAAAAACACGTTTTGAAAAGTGTGATGTTACTGCCCCATAACTTACATGGGGTTGACCAAACTTGCAGAAACATGTTTATTTCTGCTGGAAAACACGTTTTGACACTTTCTGTACACTGGGGTTAAGGGCTGAGTGTGTGGGCTCTTCTGAGCCTTGCTATTACAAGGAGATTCAGTTGTCTGAAAAAACGCGTTTATTTCGGGCTGAAAAACACGTTTTGAAAAGTGTCTTGTTACTGCCCCATAACTTACATGGGGGTGACCAAACTTGCAGAAACATGTTTATTTCTGCTGAAAAACACGTTTTGACCCTTTCTGCACACTGGGGTTAAGGGCTGAGTGTGTGGGCACTTCTGAGCCTTGCTGTTACAAGGAGATTCAGTTGTCTGAAAAAACGCGTTTATTTCGGGCTGAAAAACACGTTTTGAAAAGTGTCTTGTTACTGCCCCATAACTTACATGGGGTTGACCAAACTTGCAGAAACATGTTTATTTCTGCTGGAAAACACGTTTTGACTCTTTCTGTACACTGGGGTTAAGGGCTGAGTGTGTGGGCTCTTCTGAGCCTTGCTATTACAAGGAGATTCAGTTGTCTGAAAAAACGCGTTTATTTCGGGCTGAAAAACACGTTTTGAAAAGTGTGATGTTACTGCCCCATAACTTACATGGGGTTGACCAAACTTGCAGAAACATGTTTATTTCTGCTGGAAAACACGTTTTGACACTTTCTGTACACTGGGGTTAAGGGCTGAGTGTGTGGGCTCTTCTGAGCCTTGCTATTACAAGGAGATTCAGTTGTCTGAAAAAACGCGTTTATTTCGGGCTGAAAAACACGTTTTGAAAAGGGTCTTGTTACTGCCCCATAACTTACATGGGGGTGACCAAACTTGCAGAAACATGTTTATTTCTGCTGAAAAACACGTTTGGACACTTTCTGCACACTGGGGTTAAGAGCTGAGTGTGTGGGCTCTTCTGAGCCTAGCAGTTACACTGAGATTCAGTTGTCTGAAAAAACGCGTTTATTTCGGGCTGAAAAACACGTTTTGAAAAGTGTCTTGTTACTGCCCCATAACTTACATGGGGTTGACCAAACTTGCAGAAACATGTTTATTTCTGCTGAAAAACACGTTTTGACCCTTTCTGCACACTGGGGTTAAGGGCTGAGTGTGTGGGCTCTTCTGAGCCTTGCTATTACAAGGAGATTCAGTTGTCTGAAAAAACGCGTTTATTTCGGGCTGAAAAACACGTTTTGAAAAGTGTCTTGTTACTGCCCCATAACTTACATGGGGTTGACCAAACTTGCAGAAACATGTTTATTTCTGCTGAAAAACACGTTTTGACCCTTTCTGCACACTGGGGTTAAGGGCTGAGTGTGTGGGCACTTCTGAGCCTTGCTGTTACAAGTAGATTCAGTTGTCTGAAAAAACGCGTTTATTTCGGGCTGAAAAACACGTTTTGAAAAGTGTGATGTTACTGCCCCATAACTTACATGGGGTTGACCAAACTTGCAGAAACATGTTTATTTCTGCTGGAAAACACGTTTTGACACTTTCTGTACACTGGGGTTAAGGGCTGAGTGTGTGGGCTCTTCTGAGCCTTGCTATTACAAGGAGATTCAGTTGTCTGAAAAAACGCGTTTATTTCGGGCTGAAAAACACGTTTTGAAAAGTGTCTTGTTACTGCCCCATAACTTACATGGGGGTGACCAAACTTGCAGAAACATGTTTATTTCTGCTGAAAAACACGTTTGGACACTTTCTGCACACTGGGGTTAAGAGCTGAGTGTGTGGGCTCTTCTGAGCCTAGCAGTTACACTGAGATTCTGCTGTCTGAAAAAACGCGTTTATTTCGGGCTGAAAAACACGTTTTGAAAAGTGTGATGTTACTGCCCCATAACTTACATGGGGTTGACCAACCTTGCAGAAACATGTTTATTTCTGCTGGAAAACACGTGTTGACACTTTCTGTACACTGGGGTTAAGGGCTGAGTGTGTGGGCTCTTCTGAGCCTTGCTATTACAAGGAGATTCAGTTGTCTGAAAAAACGCGTTTATTTCGGGCTGAAAAACACGTTTTGAAAAGTGTCTTGTTACTGCCCCATAACTTACATGGGGGTGACCAAACTTGCAGAAACATGTTTATTTCTGCTGAAAAACACGTTTGGACACTTTCTGCACACTGGGGTTAAGAGCTGAGTGTGTGGGCTCTTCTGAGCCTAGCAGTTACACTGAGATTCTGCTGTCTGAAAAAACGCGTTTATTTCGGGCTGAAAAACACGTTTTGAAAAGTGTCTTGTTACTGCCCCATAACTTACATGGGGTTGACCAAACTTGCAGAAACATGTTTATTTCTGCTGGAAAACACGTTTTGACACTTTCTGTACACTGGGGTTAAGGGCTGAGTGTGTGGGCTCTTCTGAGCCTTACTATTACAAGGAGATTCAGTTGTCTGAAAAAACGCGTTTATTTCGGGCTGAAAAACACGTTTTGAAAAGTGTGATGTTACTGCCTCATAACTTACATGGGGTTGACCAAACTTGCAGAAACATGTTTATTTCTGCTGGAAAACACGTTTTGACACTTTCTGTACACTGGGGTTAAGGGCTGAGTGTGTGGGCTCTTCTGAGCCTTGCTATTACAAGGAGATTCAGTTGTCTGAAAAAACGCGTTTATTTCGGGCTGAAAAACACGTTTTGAAAAGTGTCTTGTTACTGCCCCATAACTTACATGGGGGTGACCAAACTTGCAGAAACATGTTTATTTCTGCTGAAAAACACGTTTGGACACTTTCTGCACACTGGGGTTAAGAGCTGAGTGTGTGGGCTCTTCTGAGCCTAGCAGTTACACTGAGATTCTGCTGTCTGAAAAAACGCGTTTATTTCGGGCTGAAAAACACGTTTTGAAAAGTGTGATGTTACTGCCCCATAACTTACATGGGGTTGACCAACCTTGCAGAAACATGTTTATTTCTGCTGGAAAACACGTTTTGACACTTTCTGTACACTGGGGTTAAGGGCTGAGTGTGTGGGCTCTTCTGAGCCTTGCTATTACAAGGAGATTCAGTTGTCTGAAAAAACGCGTTTATTTCGGGCTGAAAAACACGTTTTGAAAAGTGTCTTGTTACTGCCCCATAACTTACATGGGGGTGACCAAACTTGCAGAAACATGTTTATTTCTGCTGAAAAACACGTTTGGACACTTTCTGCACACTGGGGTTAAGGGCTGAGTGTGTGGTCTCTTCTGAGCCTTGCTATTACAAGGAGATTCAGTTGTCTGAAAAAACGCGTTTATTTCGGGCTGAAAAACACGTTTTGAAAAGTGTCTTGTTACTGCCCCATAACTTACATGGGGGTGACCAAACTTGCAGAAACATGTTTATTTCTGCTGAAAAACACGTTTGGACACTTTCTGCACACTGGGGTTAAGAGCTGAGTGTGTGGGCTCTTCTGAGCCTAGCAGTTACACTGAGATTCTGCTGTCTGAAAAAACGCGTTTATTTCGGGCTGAAAAACACGTTTTGAAAAGTGTGATGTTACTGCCCCATAACTTACATGGGGTTGACCAACCTTGCAGAAACATGTTTATTTCTGCTGGAAAACACGTTTTGACACTTTCTGTACACTGGGGTTAAGGGCTGAGTGTGTGGGCTCTTCTGAGCCTTGCTATTACAAGGAGATTCAGTTGTCTGAAAAAACGCGTTTATTTCGGGCTGAAAAACACGTTTTGAAAAGTGTCTTGTTACTGCCCCATAACTTACATGGGGGTGACCAAACTTGCAGAAACATGTTTATTTCTGCTGAAAAACACGTTTGGACACTTTCTGTACACTGGGGTTAAGAGCTGAGTGTGTGGGCTCTTCTGAGCCTAGCAGTTACACTGAGATTCTGCTGTCTGAAAAAACGCGTTTATTTCGGGCTGAAAAACACGTTTTGAAAAGTGTCTTGTTACTGCCCCATAACTTACATGGGGTTGACCAAACTTGCAGAAACATGTTTATTTCTGCTGGAAAACACGTTTTGACACTTTCTGTACACTGGGGTTAAGGGCTGAGTGTGTGGGCTCTTCTGAGCCTTGCTATTACAAGGAGATTCAGTTGTCTGAAAAAACGCGTTTATTTCGGGCTGAAAAACACGTTTTGAAAAGTGTCTTGTTACTGCCCCATAACTTACATGGGGGTGACCAAACTTGCAGAAACATGTTTATTTCTGCTGGAAAACACGTTTTGACACTTTCTGTACACTGGGGTTAAGGGCTGAGTGTGTGGGCTCTTCTGAGCCTTGCTATTACAAGGAGATTCAGTTGTCTGAAAAAACGCGTTTATTTCGGGCTGAAAAACACGTTTTGAAAAGTGTCTTGTTACTGCCCCATAACTTACATGGGGTTGACCAAACTTGCAGAAACATGTTTATTTCTGCTGAAAAACACGTTTGGACACTTTCTGCACACTGGGGTTAAGGGCTGAGTGTGTGGGCACTTCTGAGCCTTGCTGTTACAAGTAGATTCAGTTGTCTGAAAAAACGCGTTTATTTCGGGCTGAAAAACACGTTTTGAAAAGTGTGATGTTACTGCCCCATAACTTACATGGGGTTGACCAAACTTCCAGAAACATGTTTATTTCTGCTGGAAAACACGTTTTGACACTTTCTGTACACTGGGGTTAAGGGCTGAGTGTGTGGGCTCTTCTGAGCCTTGCTATTACAAGGAGATTCAGTTGTCTGAAAAAACGCGTTTATTTCGGGCTGAAAAACACGTTTTGAAAAGTGTCTTGTTACTGCCCCATAACTTACATGGGGGTGACCAAACTTGCAGAAACATGTTTATTTCTGCTGAAAAACACGTTTGGACACTTTCTGCACACTGGAGTTAAGATCTGAGTGTGTGGGCTCTTCTGAGCCTAGCAGTTACACTGAGATTCAGTTGTCTGAAAAAACGCGTTTATTTCGGGCTGAAAAACACGTTTTGAAAAGTGTCTTGTTACTGCCCCATAACTTACATGGGGTTGACCAAACTTGCAGAAACATGTTTATTTCTGCTGAAAAACACGTTTTGACCCTTTCTGCACACTGGGGTTAAGGGCTGAGTGTGTGGGCACTTCTGAGCCTTGCTGTTACAAGTAGATTCAGTTGTCTGAAAAAACGCGTTTATTTCGGGCTGAAAAACACGTTTTGAAAAGTGTGATGTTACTGCCCCATAACTTACATGGGGTTGACCAAACTTGCAGAAACATGTTTATTTCTGCTGGAAAACACGTTTTGACACTTTCTGTACACTGGGGTTAAGGGCTGAGTGTGTGGGCTCTTCTGAGCCTTGCTATAACAAGGAGATTCTGCTGTCTGAAAAAACGCGTTTATTTCGGGCTGAAAAACACGTTTTGAAAAGTGTCTTGTTACTGCCCCATAACTTACATGGGGTTGACCAAACTTGCAGAAACATGTTTATTTCTGCTGAAAAACACGTTTTGACCCTTTCTGCACACTGGGGTTAAGGGCTGAGTGTGTGGGCACTTCTGAGCCTTGCTGTTACAAGTAGATTCAGTTGTCTGAAAAAACGCGTTTATTTCGGGCTGAAAAACACGTTTTGAAAAGTGTCTTGTTACTGCCCCATAACTTACATGGGGGTGACCAAACTTGCAGAAACATGTTTATTTCTGCTGAAAAACACGTTTGGACACTTTCTGCACACTGGGGTTAAGAGCTGAGTGTGTGGGCTCTTCTGAGCCTAGCAGTTACACTGAGATTCAGTTGTCTGAAAAAACGCGTTTATTTCGGGCTGAAAAACACGTTTTGAAAAGTGTCTTGTTACTGCCCCATAACTTACATGGGGGTGACCAAACTTGCAGAAACATGTTTATTTCTGCTGAAAAACACGTTTGGACACTTTCTGCACACTGGGGTTAAGAGCTGAGTGTGTGGGCTCTTCTGAGCCTAGCAGTTACACTGAGATTCTGCTGTCTGAAAAAACGCGTTTATTTCGGGCTGAAAAACACGTTTTGAAAAGTGTCTTGTTACTGCCCCATAACTTACATGGGGGTGACCAAACTTGCAGAAACATGTTTATTTCTGCTGAAAAACACGTTTGGACACTTTCTGCACACTGGGGTTAAGAGCTGAGTGTGTGGGCTCTTCTGAGCCTAGCAGTTACACTGAGATTCTGCTGTCTGAAAAAACGCGTTTATTTCGGGCTGAAAAACACGTTTTGAAAAGTGTCTTGTTACTGCCCCATAACTTACATGGGGTTGACCAAACTTGCAGAAACATGTTTATTTCTGCTGAAAAACACGTTTTGACCCTTTCTGCACACTGGGGTTAAGGGCTGAGTGTGTGGGCACTTCTGAGCCTTGCTGTTACAAGTAGATTCAGTTGTCTGAAAAAACGCGTTTATTTCGGGCTGAAAAACACGTTTTGAAAAGTGTGATGTTACTGCCCCATAACTTACATGGGGTTGACCAAACTTGCAGAAACATGTTTATTTCTGCTGGAAAACACGTTTTGACACTTTCTGTACACTGGGGTTAAGGGCTGAGTGTGTGGGCTCTTCTGAGCCTTGCTATTACAAGGAGATTCAGTTGTCTGAAAAAACGCGTTTATTTCGGGCTGAAAAACACGTTTTGAAAAGTGTCTTGTTACTGCCCCATAACTTACATGGGGGTGACCAAACTTGCAGAAACATGTTTATTTCTGCTGAAAAACATGTTTGGACACTTTCTGTACACTGGGGTTAAGGGCTGAGTGTGTGGGCTCTTCTGAGCCTTACTATTACAAGGAGATTCAGTTGTCTGAAAAAACGCGTTTATTTCGGGCTGAAAAACACGTTTTGAAAAGTGTCTTGTTACTGCCCCATAACTTACATGGGGTTGACCAAACTTGCAGAAACATGTTTATTTCTGCTGAAAAACACGTTTTGACCCTTTCTGCACACTGGGGTTAAGGGCTGAGTGTGTGGGCACTTCTGAGCCTTGCTGTTACAAGTAGATTCAGTTGTCTGAAAAAACGCGTTTATTTCGGGCTGAAAAACACGTTTTGAAAAGTGTGATGTTACTGCCCCATAACTTACATGGGGTTGACCAAACTTGCAGAAACATGTTTATTTCTGCTGGAAAACACGTTTTGACACTTTCTGTACACTGGGGTTAAGGGCTGAGTGTGTGGGCTCTTCTGAGCCTTGCTATTACAAGGAGATTCAGTTGTCTGAAAAAACGCGTTTATTTCGGGCTGAAAAACACGTTTTGAAAAGTGTCTTGTTACTGCCCCATAACTTACATGGGGTTGACCAAACTTGCAGAAACATGTTTATTTCTGCTGAAAAACACGTTTTGACCCTTTCTGCACACTGGGGTTAAGGGCTGAGTGTGTGGGCACTTCTGAGCCTTGCTGTTACAAGTAGATTCAGTTGTCTGAAAAAACGCGTTTATTTCGGGCTGAAAAACACGTTTTGAAAAGTGTGATGTTACTGCCCCATAACTTACATGGGGTTGACCAAACTTGCAGAAACATGTTTATTTCTGCTGGAAAACACGTTTTGACACTTTCTGTACACTGGGGTTAAGGGCTGAGTGTGTGGGCTCTTCTGAGCCTTGCTATTACAAGGAGATTCAGTTGTCTGAAAAAACGCGTTTATTTTGGGCTGAAAAACACGTTTTGAAAAGTGTCTTGTTACTGCCCCATAACTTACATGGGGGTGACCTAACTTGCAGAAACATGTTTATTTCTGCTGGAAAACACGTTTTGACACTTTCTGTACACTGGGGTTAAGGGCTGAGTGTGTGGGCTCTTCTGAGCCTTGCTATTACAAGGAGATTCAGTTGTCTGAAAAAACGCGTTTATTTCGGGCTGAAAAACACGTTTTGAAAAGTGTGATGTTACTGCCTCATAACTTACATGGGGTTGACCAAACTTGCAGAAACATGTTTATTTCTGCTGGAAAACACGTTTTGACACTTTCTGTACACTGGGGTTAAGGGCTGAGTGTGTGGGCTCTTCTGAGCCTTGCTATTACAAGGAGATTCTGCTGTCTGAAAAAACGCGTTTATTTCGGGCTGAAAAACACGTTTTGAAAAGTGTCTTGTTACTGCCCCATAACTTACATGGGGTTGACCAAACTTGCAGAAACATGTTTATTTCTGCTGAAAAACACGTTTTGACCCTTTCTGCACACTGGGGTTAAGGGCTGAGTGTGTGGGCACTTCTGAGCCTTGCTGTTACAAGTAGATTCAGTTGTCTGAAAAAACGCGTTTATTTCGGGCTGAAAAACACGTTTTGAAAAGTGTGATGTTACTGCCCCATAACTTACATGGGGTTGACCAAACTTGCAGAAACATGTTTATTTCTGCTGGAAAACACGTTTTGACACTTTCTGTACACTGGGGTTAAGGGCTGAGTGTGTGGGCTCTTCTGAGCCTTGCTATAACAAGGAGATTCTGCTGTCTGAAAAAACGCGTTTATTTCGGGCTGAAAAACACGTTTTGAAAAGTGTCTTGTTACTGCCCCATAACTTACATGGGGTTGACCAAACTTGCAGAAACATGTTTATTTCTGCTGAAAAACACGTTTTGACCCTTTCTGCACACTGGGGTTAAGGGCTGAGTGTGTGGGCACTTCTGAGCCTTGCTATTACAAGGAGATTCAGTTGTCTGAAAAAACGCGTTTATTTCGGGCTGAAAAACACGTTTTGAAAAGTGTGATGTTACTGCCTCATAACTTACATGGGGTTGACCAAACTTGCAGAAACATGTTTATTTCTGCTGGAAAACACGTTTTGACACTTTCTGTACACTGGGGTTAAGGGCTGAGTGTGTGGGCTCTTCTGAGCCTTGCTATTACAAGGAGATTCTGCTGTCTGAAAAAACGCGTTTATTTCGGGCTGAAAAACACGTTTTGAAAAGTGTCTTGTTACTGCCCCATAACTTACATGGGGTTGACCAAACTTGCAGAAACATGTTTATTTCTGCTGAAAAACACGTTTTGACCCTTTCTGCACACTGGGGTTAAGGGCTGAGTGTGTGGGCACTTCTGAGCCTTGCTGTTACAAGTAGATTCAGTTGTCTGAAAAAACGCGTTTATTTCGGGCTGAAAAACACGTTTTGAAAAGTGTGATGTTACTGCCCCATAACTTACATGGGGTTGACCAAACTTGCAGAAACATGTTTATTTCTGCTGGAAAACACGTTTTGACACTTTCTGTACACTGGGGTTAAGGGCTGAGTGTGTGGGCTCTTCTGAGCCTTGCTATAACAAGGAGATTCTGCTGTCTGAAAAAACGCGTTTATTTCGGGCTGAAAAACACGTTTTGAAAAGTGTCTTGTTACTGCCCCATAACTTACATGGGGTTGACCAAACTTGCAGAAACATGTTTATTTCTGCTGAAAAACACGTTTTGACCCTTTCTGCACACTGGGGTTAAGGGCTGAGTGTGTGGGCACTTCTGAGCCTTGCTGTTACAAGTAGATTCAGTTGTCTGAAAAAACGCGTTTATTTCGGGCTGAAAAACACGTTTTGAAAAGTGTCTTGTTACTGCCCCATAACTTACATGGGGGTGACCAAACTTGCAGAAACATGTTTATTTCTGCTGAAAAACACGTTTGGACACTTTCTGCACACTGGGGTTAAGAGCTGAGTGTGTGGGCTCTTCTGAGCCTAGCAGTTACACTGAGATTCAGTTGTCTGAAAAAACGCGTTTATTTCGGGCTGAAAAACACGTTTTGAAAAGTGTCTTGTTACTGCCCCATAACTTACATGGGGGTGACCAAACTTGCAGAAACATGTTTATTTCTGCTGAAAAACACGTTTGGACACTTTCTGCACACTGGGGTTAAGAGCTGAGTGTGTGGGCTCTTCTGAGCCTAGCAGTTACACTGAGATTCTGCTGTCTGAAAAAACGCGTTTATTTCGGGCTGAAAAACACGTTTTGAAAAGTGTCTTGTTACTGCCCCATAACTTACATGGGGGTGACCAAACTTGCAGAAACATGTTTATTTCTGCTGAAAAACACGTTTGGACACTTTCTGCACACTGGGGTTAAGAGCTGAGTGTGTGGGCTCTTCTGAGCCTAGCAGTTACACTGAGATTCTGCTGTCTGAAAAAACGCGTTTATTTCGGGCTGAAAAACACGTTTTGAAAAGTGTCTTGTTACTGCCCCATAACTTACATGGGGTTGACCAAACTTGCAGAAACATGTTTATTTCTGCTGAAAAACACGTTTTGACCCTTTCTGCACACTGGGGTTAAGGGCTGAGTGTGTGGGCACTTCTGAGCCTTGCTGTTACAAGTAGATTCAGTTGTCTGAAAAAACGCGTTTATTTCGGGCTGAAAAACACGTTTTGAAAAGTGTGATGTTACTGCCCCATAACTTACATGGGGTTGACCAAACTTGCAGAAACATGTTTATTTCTGCTGGAAAACACGTTTTGACACTTTCTGTACACTGGGGTTAAGGGCTGAGTGTGTGGGCTCTTCTGAGCCTTGCTATTACAAGGAGATTCAGTTGTCTGAAAAAACGCGTTTATTTCGGGCTGAAAAACACGTTTTGAAAAGTGTCTTGTTACTGCCCCATAACTTACATGGGGGTGACCAAACTTGCAGAAACATGTTTATTTCTGCTGAAAAACATGTTTGGACACTTTCTGTACACTGGGGTTAAGGGCTGAGTGTGTGGGCTCTTCTGAGCCTTACTATTACAAGGAGATTCAGTTGTCTGAAAAAACGCGTTTATTTCGGGCTGAAAAACACGTTTTGAAAAGTGTCTTGTTACTGCCCCATAACTTACATGGGGTTGACCAAACTTGCAGAAACATGTTTATTTCTGCTGAAAAACACGTTTTGACCCTTTCTGCACACTGGGGTTAAGGGCTGAGTGTGTGGGCACTTCTGAGCCTTGCTGTTACAAGTAGATTCAGTTGTCTGAAAAAACGCGTTTATTTCGGGCTGAAAAACACGTTTTGAAAAGTGTGATGTTACTGCCCCATAACTTACATGGGGTTGACCAAACTTGCAGAAACATGTTTATTTCTGCTGGAAAACACGTTTTGACACTTTCTGTACACTGGGGTTAAGGGCTGAGTGTGTGGGCTCTTCTGAGCCTTGCTATTACAAGGAGATTCAGTTGTCTGAAAAAACGCGTTTATTTCGGGCTGAAAAACACGTTTTGAAAAGTGTCTTGTTACTGCCCCATAACTTACATGGGGTTGACCAAACTTGCAGAAACATGTTTATTTCTGCTGAAAAACACGTTTTGACCCTTTCTGCACACTGGGGTTAAGGGCTGAGTGTGTGGGCACTTCTGAGCCTTGCTGTTACAAGTAGATTCAGTTGTCTGAAAAAACGCGTTTATTTCGGGCTGAAAAACACGTTTTGAAAAGTGTGATGTTACTGCCCCATAACTTACATGGGGTTGACCAAACTTGCAGAAACATGTTTATTTCTGCTGGAAAACACGTTTTGACACTTTCTGTACACTGGGGTTAAGGGCTGAGTGTGTGGGCTCTTCTGAGCCTTGCTATTACAAGGAGATTCAGTTGTCTGAAAAAACGCGTTTATTTCGGGCTGAAAAACACGTTTTGAAAAGTGTCTTGTTACTGCCCCATAACTTACATGGGGGTGACCAAACTTGCAGAAACATGTTTATTTCTGCTGGAAAACACGTTTTGACACTTTCTGTACACTGGGGTTAAGGGCTGAGTGTGTGGGCTCTTCTGAGCCTTGCTATTACAAGGAGATTCAGTTGTCTGAAAAAACGCGTTTATTTCGGGCTGAAAAACACGTTTTGAAAAGTGTGATGTTACTGCCTCATAACTTACATGGGGTTGACCAAACTTGCAGAAACATGTTTATTTCTGCTGGAAAACACGTTTTGACACTTTCTGTACACTGGGGTTAAGGGCTGAGTGTGTGGGCTCTTCTGAGCCTTGCTATTACAAGGAGATTCTGCTGTCTGAAAAAACGCGTTTATTTCGGGCTGAAAAACACGTTTTGAAAAGTGTCTTGTTACTGCCCCATAACTTACATGGGGTTGACCAAACTTGCAGAAACATGTTTATTTCTGCTGAAAAACACGTTTTGACCCTTTCTGCACACTGGGGTTAAGGGCTGAGTGTGTGGGCTCTTCTGAGCCTTGCTATTACAAGGAGATTCAGTTGTCTGAAAAAACGCGTTTATTTCGGGCTGAAAAACACGTTTTGAAAAGTGTGATGTTACTGCCCCATAACTTACATGGGGTTGACCAAACTTGCAGAAACATGTTTATTTCTGCTGGAAAACACGTTTTGACACTTTCTGTACACTGGGGTTAAGGGCTGAGTGTGTGGGCTCTTCTGAGCCTTGCTATAACAAGGAGATTCTGCTGTCTGAAAAAACGCGTTTATTTCGGGCTGAAAAACACGTTTTGAAAAGTGTCTTGTTACTGCCCCATAACTTACATGGGGTTGACCAAACTTGCAGAAACATGTTTATTTCTGCTGAAAAACACGTTTTGACCCTTTCTGCACACTGGGGTTAAGGGCTGAGTGTGTGGGCACTTCTGAGCCTTGCTGTTACAAGTAGATTCAGTTGTCTGAAAAAACGCGTTTATTTCGGGCTGAAAAACACGTTTTGAAAAGTGTCTTGTTACTGCCCCATAACTTACATGGGGGTGACCAAACTTGCAGAAACATGTTTATTTCTGCTGAAAAACACGTTTGGACACTTTCTGCACACTGGGGTTAAGAGCTGAGTGTGTGGGCTCTTCTGAGCCTAGCAGTTACACTGAGATTCAGTTGTCTGAAAAAACGCGTTTATTTCGGGCTGAAAAACACGTTTTGAAAAGTGTCTTGTTACTGCCCCATAACTTACATGGGGGTGACCAAACTTGCAGAAACATGTTTATTTCTGCTGAAAAACACGTTTGGACACTTTCTGCACACTGGGGTTAAGAGCTGAGTGTGTGGGCTCTTCTGAGCCTAGCAGTTACACTGAGATTCTGCTGTCTGAAAAAACGCGTTTATTTCGGGCTGAAAAACACGTTTTGAAAAGTGTCTTGTTACTGCCCCATAACTTACATGGGGGTGACCAAACTTGCAGAAACATGTTTATTTCTGCTGAAAAACACGTTTGGACACTTTCTGCACACTGGGGTTAAGAGCTGAGTGTGTGGGCTCTTCTGAGCCTAGCAGTTACACTGAGATTCTGCTGTCTGAAAAAACGCGTTTATTTCGGGCTGAAAAACACGTTTTGAAAAGTGTCTTGTTACTGCCCCATAACTTACATGGGGTTGACCAAACTTGCAGAAACATGTTTATTTCTGCTGAAAAACACGTTTTGACCCTTTCTGCACACTGGGGTTAAGGGCTGAGTGTGTGGGCACTTCTGAGCCTTGCTGTTACAAGTAGATTCAGTTGTCTGAAAAAACGCGTTTATTTCGGGCTGAAAAACACGTTTTGAAAAGTGTGATGTTACTGCCCCATAACTTACATGGGGTTGACCAAACTTGCAGAAACATGTTTATTTCTGCTGGAAAACACGTTTTGACACTTTCTGTACACTGGGGTTAAGGGCTGAGTGTGTGGGCTCTTCTGAGCCTTGCTATTACAAGGAGATTCAGTTGTCTGAAAAAACGCGTTTATTTCGGGCTGAAAAACACGTTTTGAAAAGTGTCTTGTTACTGCCCCATAACTTACATGGGGGTGACCAAACTTGCAGAAACATGTTTATTTCTGCTGAAAAACATGTTTGGACACTTTCTGTACACTGGGGTTAAGGGCTGAGTGTGTGGGCTCTTCTGAGCCTTACTATTACAAGGAGATTCAGTTGTCTGAAAAAACGCGTTTATTTCGGGCTGAAAAACACGTTTTGAAAAGTGTCTTGTTACTGCCCCATAACTTACATGGGGTTGACCAAACTTGCAGAAACATGTTTATTTCTGCTGAAAAACACGTTTTGACCCTTTCTGCACACTGGGGTTAAGGGCTGAGTGTGTGGGCACTTCTGAGCCTTGCTGTTACAAGTAGATTCAGTTGTCTGAAAAAACGCGTTTATTTCGGGCTGAAAAACACGTTTTGAAAAGTGTGATGTTACTGCCCCATAACTTACATGGGGTTGACCAAACTTGCAGAAACATGTTTATTTCTGCTGGAAAACACGTTTTGACACTTTCTGTACACTGGGGTTAAGGGCTGAGTGTGTGGGCTCTTCTGAGCCTTGCTATTACAAGGAGATTCAGTTGTCTGAAAAAACGCGTTTATTTCGGGCTGAAAAACACGTTTTGAAAAGTGTCTTGTTACTGCCCCATAACTTACATGGGGTTGACCAAACTTGCAGAAACATGTTTATTTCTGCTGAAAAACACGTTTTGACCCTTTCTGCACACTGGGGTTAAGGGCTGAGTGTGTGGGCACTTCTGAGCCTTGCTGTTACAAGTAGATTCAGTTGTCTGAAAAAACGCGTTTATTTCGGGCTGAAAAACACGTTTTGAAAAGTGTGATGTTACTGCCCCATAACTTACATGGGGTTGACCAAACTTGCAGAAACATGTTTATTTCTGCTGGAAAACACGTTTTGACACTTTCTGTACACTGGGGTTAAGGGCTGAGTGTGTGGGCTCTTCTGAGCCTTGCTATTACAAGGAGATTCAGTTGTCTGAAAAAACGCGTTTATTTCGGGCTGAAAAACACGTTTTGAAAAGTGTCTTGTTACTGCCCCATAACTTACATGGGGGTGACCAAACTTGCAGAAACATGTTTATTTCTGCTGGAAAACACGTTTTGACACTTTCTGTACACTGGGGTTAAGGGCTGAGTGTGTGGGCTCTTCTGAGCCTTGCTATTACAAGGAGATTCAGTTGTCTGAAAAAACGCGTTTATTTCGGGCTGAAAAACACGTTTTGAAAAGTGTGATGTTACTGCCTCATAACTTACATGGGGTTGACCAAACTTGCAGAAACATGTTTATTTCTGCTGGAAAACACGTTTTGACACTTTCTGTACACTGGGGTTAAGGGCTGAGTGTGTGGGCTCTTCTGAGCCTTGCTATTACAAGGAGATTCTGCTGTCTGAAAAAACGCGTTTATTTCGGGCTGAAAAACACGTTTTGAAAAGTGTCTTGTTACTGCCCCATAACTTACATGGGGTTGACCAAACTTGCAGAAACATGTTTATTTCTGCTGAAAAACACGTTTTGACCCTTTCTGCACACTGGGGTTAAGGGCTGAGTGTGTGGGCACTTCTGAGCCTTGCTGTTACAAGTAGATTCAGTTGTCTGAAAAAACGCGTTTATTTCGGGCTGAAAAACACGTTTTGAAAAGTGTGATGTTACTGCCCCATAACTTACATGGGGTTGACCAAACTTGCAGAAACATGTTTATTTCTGCTGGAAAACACGTTTTGACACTTTCTGTACACTGGGGTTAAGGGCTGAGTGTGTGGGCTCTTCTGAGCCTTGCTATAACAAGGAGATTCTGCTGTCTGAAAAAACGCGTTTATTTCGGGCTGAAAAACACGTTTTGAAAAGTGTCTTGTTACTGCCCCATAACTTACATGGGGTTGACCAAACTTGCAGAAACATGTTTATTTCTGCTGAAAAACACGTTTTGACCCTTTCTGCACACTGGGGTTAAGGGCTGAGTGTGTGGGCACTTCTGAGCCTTGCTGTTACAAGTAGATTCAGTTGTCTGAAAAAACGCGTTTATTTCGGGCTGAAAAACACGTTTTGAAAAGTGTCTTGTTACTGCCCCATAACTTACATGGGGGTGACCAAACTTGCAGAAACATGTTTATTTCTGCTGAAAAACACGTTTGGACACTTTCTGCACACTGGGGTTAAGAGCTGAGTGTGTGGGCTCTTCTGAGCCTAGCAGTTACACTGAGATTCAGTTGTCTGAAAAAACGCGTTTATTTCGGGCTGAAAAACACGTTTTGAAAAGTGTCTTGTTACTGCCCCATAACTTACATGGGGGTGACCAAACTTGCAGAAACATGTTTATTTCTGCTGAAAAACACGTTTGGACACTTTCTGCACACTGGGGTTAAGAGCTGAGTGTGTGGGCTCTTCTGAGCCTAGCAGTTACACTGAGATTCTGCTGTCTGAAAAAACGCGTTTATTTCGGGCTGAAAAACACGTTTTGAAAAGTGTCTTGTTACTGCCCCATAACTTACATGGGGGTGACCAAACTTGCAGAAACATGTTTATTTCTGCTGAAAAACACGTTTGGACACTTTCTGCACACTGGGGTTAAGAGCTGAGTGTGTGGGCTCTTCTGAGCCTAGCAGTTACACTGAGATTCTGCTGTCTGAAAAAACGCGTTTATTTCGGGCTGAAAAACACGTTTTGAAAAGTGTCTTGTTACTGCCCCATAACTTACATGGGGTTGACCAAACTTGCAGAAACATGTTTATTTCTGCTGAAAAACACGTTTTGACCCTTTCTGCACACTGGGGTTAAGGGCTGAGTGTGTGGGCACTTCTGAGCCTTGCTGTTACAAGTAGATTCAGTTGTCTGAAAAAACGCGTTTATTTCGGGCTGAAAAACACGTTTTGAAAAGTGTGATGTTACTGCCCCATAACTTACATGGGGTTGACCAAACTTGCAGAAACATGTTTATTTCTGCTGGAAAACACGTTTTGACACTTTCTGTACACTGGGGTTAAGGGCTGAGTGTGTGGGCTCTTCTGAGCCTTGCTATTACAAGGAGATTCAGTTGTCTGAAAAAACGCGTTTATTTCGGGCTGAAAAACACGTTTTGAAAAGTGTCTTGTTACTGCCCCATAACTTACATGGGGGTGACCAAACTTGCAGAAACATGTTTATTTCTGCTGAAAAACATGTTTGGACACTTTCTGTACACTGGGGTTAAGGGCTGAGTGTGTGGGCTCTTCTGAGCCTTACTATTACAAGGAGATTCAGTTGTCTGAAAAAACGCGTTTATTTCGGGCTGAAAAACACGTTTTGAAAAGTGTCTTGTTACTGCCCCATAACTTACATGGGGTTGACCAAACTTGCAGAAACATGTTTATTTCTGCTGAAAAACACGTTTTGACCCTTTCTGCACACTGGGGTTTAGGGCTGAGTGTGTGGGCACTTCTGAGCCTTGCTGTTACAAGTAGATTCAGTTGTCTGAAAAAACGCGTTTATTTCGGGCTGAAAAACACGTTTTGAAAAGTGTGATGTTACTGCCCCATAACTTACATGGGGTTGACCAAACTTGCAGAAACATGTTTATTTCTGCTGGAAAACACGTTTTGACACTTTCTGTACACTGGGGTTAAGGGCTGAGTGTGTGGGCTCTTCTGAGCCTTGCTATTACAAGGAGATTCAGTTGTCTGAAAAAACGCGTTTATTTCGGGCTGAAAAACACGTTTTGAAAAGTGTCTTGTTACTGCCCCATAACTTACATGGGGTTGACCAAACTTGCAGAAACATGTTTATTTCTGCTGAAAAACACGTTTTGACCCTTTCTGCACACTGGGGTTAAGGGCTGAGTGTGTGGGCACTTCTGAGCCTTGCTGTTACAAGTAGATTCAGTTGTCTGAAAAAACGCGTTTATTTCGGGCTGAAAAACACGTTTTGAAAAGTGTGATGTTACTGCCCCATAACTTACATGGGGTTGACCAAACTTGCAGAAACATGTTTATTTCTGCTGGAAAACACGTTTTGACACTTTCTGTACACTGGGGTTAAGGGCTGAGTGTGTGGGCTCTTCTGAGCCTTGCTATTACAAGGAGATTCAGTTGTCTGAAAAAACGCGTTTATTTCGGGCTGAAAAACACGTTTTGAAAAGTGTCTTGTTACTGCCCCATAACTTACATGGGGGTGACCAAACTTGCAGAAACATGTTTATTTCTGCTGGAAAACACGTTTTGACACTTTCTGTACACTGGGGTTAAGGGCTGAGTGTGTGGGCTCTTCTGAGCCTTGCTATTACAAGGAGATTCAGTTGTCTGAAAAAACGCGTTTATTTCGGGCTGAAAAACACGTTTTGAAAAGTGTGATGTTACTGCCTCATAACTTACATGGGGTTGACCAAACTTGCAGAAACATGTTTATTTCTGCTGGAAAACACGTTTTGACACTTTCTGTACACTGGGGTTAAGGGCTGAGTGTGTGGGCTCTTCTGAGCCTTGCTATTACAAGGAGATTCTGCTGTCTGAAAAAACGCGTTTATTTCGGGCTGAAAAACACGTTTTGAAAAGTGTCTTGTTACTGCCCCATAACTTACATGGGGTTGACCAAACTTGCAGAAACATGTTTATTTCTGCTGAAAAACACGTTTTGACCCTTTCTGCACACTGGGGTTAAGGGCTGAGTGTGTGGGCACTTCTGAGCCTTGCTGTTACAAGTAGATTCAGTTGTCTGAAAAAACGCGTTTATTTCGGGCTGAAAAACACGTTTTGAAAAGTGTGATGTTACTGCCCCATAACTTACATGGGGTTGACCAAACTTGCAGAAACATGTTTATTTCTGCTGGAAAACACGTTTTGACACTTTCTGTACACTGGGGTTAAGGGCTGAGTGTGTGGGCTCTTCTGAGCCTTGCTATAACAAGGAGATTCTGCTGTCTGAAAAAACGCGTTTATTTCGGGCTGAAAAACACGTTTTGAAAAGTGTCTTGTTACTGCCCCATAACTTACATGGGGTTGACCAAACTTGCAGAAACATGTTTTTTTCTGCTGAAAAACACGTTTTGACCCTTTCTGCACACTGGGGTTAAGGGCTGAGTGTGTGGGCACTTCTGAGCCTTGCTGTTACAAGTAGATTCAGTTGTCTGAAAAAACGCGTTTATTTCGGGCTGAAAAACACGTTTTGAAAAGTGTCTTGTTACTGCCCCATAACTTACATGGGGGTGACCAAACTTGCAGAAACATGTTTATTTCTGCTGAAAAACACGTTTGGACACTTTCTGCACACTGGGGTTAAGAGCTGAGTGTGTGGGCTCTTCTGAGCCTAGCAGTTACACTGAGATTCAGTTGTCTGAAAAAACGCGTTTATTTCGGGCTGAAAAACACGTTTTGAAAAGTGTCTTGTTACTGCCCCATAACTTACATGGGGGTGACCAAACTTGCAGAAACATGTTTATTTCTGCTGAAAAACACGTTTGGACACTTTCTGCACACTGGGGTTAAGAGCTGAGTGTGTGGGCTCTTCTGAGCCTAGCAGTTACACTGAGATTCTGCTGTCTGAAAAAACGCGTTTATTTCGGGCTGAAAAACACGTTTTGAAAAGTGTCTTGTTACTGCCCCATAACTTACATGGGGGTGACCAAACTTGCAGAAACATGTTTATTTCTGCTGAAAAACACGTTTGGACACTTTCTGCACACTGGGGTTAAGAGCTGAGTGTGTGGGCTCTTCTGAGCCTAGCAGTTACACTGAGATTCTGCTGTCTGAAAAAACGCGTTTATTTCGGGCTGAAAAACACGTTTTGAAAAGTGTCTTGTTACTGCCCCATAACTTACATGGGGTTGACCAAACTTGCAGAAACATGTTTATTTCTGCTGAAAAACACGTTTTGACCCTTTCTGCACACTGGGGTTAAGGGCTGAGTGTGTGGGCACTTCTGAGCCTTGCTGTTACAAGTAGATTCAGTTGTCTGAAAAAACGCGTTTATTTCGGGCTGAAAAACACGTTTTGAAAAGTGTGATGTTACTGCCCCATAACTTACATGGGGTTGACCAAACTTGCAGAAACATGTTTATTTCTGCTGAAAAACACGTTTTGACCCTTTCTGCACACTGGGGTTAAGGGCTGAGTGTGTGGGCTCTTCTGAGCCTTGCTATTACAAGGAGATTCAGTTGTCTGAAAAAACGCGTTTATTTCGGGCTGAAAAACACGTTTTGAAAAGTGTCTTGTTACTGCCCCATAACTTACATGGGGGTGACCAAACTTGCAGAAACATGTTTATTTCTGCTGAAAAACATGTTTGGACACTTTCTGTACACTGGGGTTAAGGGCTGAGTGTGTGGGCTCTTCTGAGCCTTACTATTACAAGGAGATTCAGTTGTCTGAAAAAACGCGTTTATTTCGGGCTGAAAAACACGTTTTGAAAAGTGTCTTGTTACTGCCCCATAACTTACATGGGGTTGACCAAACTTGCAGAAACATGTTTATTTCTGCTGAAAAACACGTTTTGACCCTTTCTGCACACTGGGGTTAAGGGCTGAGTGTGTGGGCACTTCTGAGCCTTGCTGTTACAAGTAGATTCAGTTGTCTGAAAAAACGCGTTTATTTCGGGCTGAAAAACACGTTTTGAAAAGTGTGATGTTACTGCCCCATAACTTACATGGGGTTGACCAAACTTGCAGAAACATGTTTATTTCTGCTGGAAAACACGTTTTGACACTTTCTGTACACTGGGGTTAAGGGCTGAGTGTGTGGGCTCTTCTGAGCCTTGCTATTACAAGGAGATTCAGTTGTCTGAAAAAACGCGTTTATTTCGGGCTGAAAAACACGTTTTGAAAAGTGTCTTGTTACTGCCCCATAACTTACATGGGGTTGACCAAACTTGCAGAAACATGTTTATTTCTGCTGAAAAACACGTTTTGACCCTTTCTGCACACTGGGGTTAAGGGCTGAGTGTGTGGGCACTTCTGAGCCTTGCTGTTACAAGTAGATTCAGTTGTCTGAAAAAACGCGTTTATTTCGGGCTGAAAAACACGTTTTGAAAAGTGTGATGTTACTGCCCCATAACTTACATGGGGTTGACCAAACTTGCAGAAACATGTTTATTTCTGCTGGAAAACACGTTTTGACACTTTCTGTACACTGGGGTTAAGGGCTGAGTGTGTGGGCTCTTCTGAGCCTTGCTATTACAAGGAGATTCAGTTGTCTGAAAAAACGCGTTTATTTCGGGCTGAAAAACACGTTTTGAAAAGTGTCTTGTTACTGCCCCATAACTTACATGGGGGTGACCAAACTTGCAGAAACATGTTTATTTCTGCTGGAAAACACGTTTTGACACTTTCTGTACACTGGGGTTAAGGGCTGAGTGTGTGGGCTCTTCTGAGCCTTGCTATTACAAGGAGATTCAGTTGTCTGAAAAAACGCGTTTATTTCGGGCTGAAAAACACGTTTTGAAAAGTGTGATGTTACTGCCTCATAACTTACATGGGGTTGACCAAACTTGCAGAAACATGTTTATTTCTGCTGGAAAACACGTTTTGACACTTTCTGTACACTGGGGTTAAGGGCTGAGTGTGTGGGCTCTTCTGAGCCTTGCTATTACAAGGAGATTCTGCTGTCTGAAAAAACGCGTTTATTTCGGGCTGAAAAACACGTTTTGAAAAGTGTCTTGTTACTGCCCCATAACTTACATGGGGTTGACCAAACTTGCAGAAACATGTTTATTTCTGCTGAAAAACACGTTTTGACCCTTTCTGCACACTGGGGTTAAGGGCTGAGTGTGTGGGCACTTCTGAGCCTTGCTGTTACAAGTAGATTCAGTTGTCTGAAAAAACGCGTTTATTTCGGGCTGAAAAACACGTTTTGAAAAGTGTGATGTTACTGCCCCATAACTTACATGGGGTTGACCAAACTTGCAGAAACATGTTTATTTCTGCTGGAAAACACGTTTTGACACTTTCTGTACACTGGGGTTAAGGGCTGAGTGTGTGGGCTCTTCTGAGCCTTGCTATAACAAGGAGATTCTGCTGTCTGAAAAAACGCGTTTATTTCGGGCTGAAAAACACGTTTTGAAAAGTGTCTTGTTACTGCCCCATAACTTACATGGGGTTGACCAAACTTGCAGAAACATGTTTATTTCTGCTGAAAAACACGTTTTGACCCTTTCTGCACACTGGGGTTAAGGGCTGAGTGTGTGGGCACTTCTGAGCCTTGCTGTTACAAGTAGATTCAGTTGTCTGAAAAAACGCGTTTATTTCGGGCTGAAAAACACGTTTTGAAAAGTGTCTTGTTACTGCCCCATAACTTACATGGGGGTGACCAAACTTGCAGAAACATGTTTATTTCTGCTGAAAAACACGTTTGGACACTTTCTGCACACTGGGGTTAAGAGCTGAGTGTGTGGGCTCTTCTGAGCCTAGCAGTTACACTGAGATTCTGCTGTCTGAAAAAACGCGTTTATTTCGGGCTGAAAAACACGTTTTGAAAAGTGTCTTGTTACTGCCCCATAACTTACATGGGGGTGACCAAACTTGCAGAAACATGTTTATTTCTGCTGAAAAACACGTTTGGACACTTTCTGCACACTGGGGTTAAGAGCTGAGTGTGTGGGCTCTTCTGAGCCTAGCAGTTACACTGAGATTCAGTTGTCTGAAAAAACGCGTTTATTTCGGGCTGAAAAACACGTTTTGAAAAGTGTCTTGTTACTGCCCCATAACTTACATGGGGTTGACCAAACTTGCAGAAACATGTTTATTTCTGCTGAAAAACACGTTTTGACCCTTTCTGCACACTGGGGTTAAGGGCTGAGTGTGTGGGCACTTCTGAGCCTTGCTGTTACAAGTAGATTCAGTTGTCTGAAAAAACGCGTTTATTTCGGGCTGAAAAACACGTTTTGAAAAGTGTGATGTTACTGCCCCATAACTTACATGGGGTTGACCAAACTTGCAGAAACATGTTTATTTCTGCTGGAAAACACGTTTTGACACTTTCTGTACACTGGGGTTAAGGGCTGAGTGTGTGGGCTCTTCTGAGCCTTGCTATTACAAGGAGATTCAGTTGTCTGAAAAAACGCGTTTATTTCGGGCTGAAAAACACGTTTTGAAAAGTGTCTTGTTACTGCCCCATAACTTACATGGGGGTGACCAAACTTGCAGAAACATGTTTATTTCTGCTGAAAAACACGTTTGGACACTTTCTGCACACTGGGGTTAAGAGCTGAGTGTGTGGGCTCTTCTGAGCCTAGCAGTTACACTGAGATTCAGTTGTCTGAAAAAACGCGTTTATTTCGGGCTGAAAAACACGTTTTGAAAAGTGCCCCATAACTTACATGGGGTTGACCAAACTTGCAGAAACATGTTTATTTCTGCTGAAAAACACGTTTTGACCCTTTCTGCACACTGGGGTTAAGGGCTGAGTGTGTGGGCACTTCTGAGCCTTGCTGTTACAAGTAGATTCAGTTGTCTGAAAAAACGCGTTTATTTCGGGCTGAAAAACACGTTTTGAAAAGTGTGATGTTACTGCCCCATAACTTACATGGGGTTGACCAAACTTGCAGAAACATGTTTATTTCTGCTGGAAAACACGTTTTGACACTTTCTGTACACTAGGGTTAAGGGCTGAGTGTGTGGGCTCTTCTGAGCCTTGCTATTACAAGGAGATTCAGTTGTCTGAAAAAACGCGTTTATTTCGGGCTGAAAAACACGTTTTGAAAAGTGTCTTGTTACTGCCCCATAACTTACATGGGGTTGACCAAACTTGCAGAAACATGTTTATTTCTGCTGAAAAACACGTTTTGACCCTTTCTGCACACTGGGGTTAAGGGCTGAGTGTGTGGGCACTTCTGAGCCTTGCTGTTACAAGTAGATTCAGTTGTCTGAAAAAACGCGTTTATTTCGGGCTGAGAAACACGTTTTGAAAAGTGTGATGTTACTGCCCCATAACTTACATGGGGTTGACCAAACTTGCAGAAACATGTTTATTTCTGCTTGAAAACACGTTTTGACACTTTCTGTACACTGGGGTTAAGGGCTGAGTGTGTGGGCTCTTCTGAGCCTTGCTATTACAAGGAGATTCAGTTGTCTGAAAAAACGCGTTTATTTCGGGCTGAAAAACACGTTTTGAAAAGTGTCTTGTTACTGCCCCATAACTTACATGGGGTTGACCAAACTTGCAGAAACATGTTTATTTCTGCTGAAAAACACGTTTTGACCCTTTCTGCACACTGGGGTTAAGGGCTGAGTGTGTGGGCACTTCTGAGCCTAGCAGTTACACTGAGATTCTGCTGTCTGAAAAAACGCGTTTATTTCGGGCTGAAAAACACGTTTTGAAAAGTGTCTTGTTACTGCCCCATAACTTACATGGGGGTGACCAAACTTGCAGAAACATGTTTATTTCTGCTGAAAAACACGTTTGGACACTTTCTGCACACTGGGGTTAAGAGCTGAGTGTGTGGGCTCTTCTGAGCCTAGCAGTTACACTGAGATTCAGTTGTCTGAAAAAACGCGTTTATTTCGGGCTGAAAAACACGTTTTGAAAAGTGTCTTGTTACTGCCCCATAACTTACATGGGGGTGACCAAACTTGCAGAAACATGTTTATTTCTGCTGAAAAACACGTTTTGACCCTTTCTGCACACTGGGGTTAAGGGCTGAGTGTGTGGGCACTTCTGAGCCTTGCTGTTACAAGGAGATTCAGTTGTCTGAAAAAACGCGTTTATTTCGGGCTGAAAAACACGTTTTGAAAAGTGTCTTGTTACTGCCCCATAACTTACATGGGGTTGACCAAACTTGCAGAAACATGTTTATTTCTGCTGGAAAACACGTTTTGACACTTTCTGTACACTGGGGTTAAGGGCTGAGTGTGTGGGCTCTTCTGAGCCTTGCTATTACAAGGAGATTCAGTTGTCTGAAAAAACGCGTTTATTTCGGGCTGAAAAACACGTTTTGAAAAGTGTGATGTTACTGCCCCATAACTTACATGGGGTTGACCAAACTTGCAGAAACATGTTTATTTCTGCTGGAAAACACGTTTTGACACTTTCTGTACACTGGGGTTAAGGGCTGAGTGTGTGGGCTCTTCTGAGCCTTGCTATTACAAGGAGATTCAGTTGTCTGAAAAAACGCGTTTATTTCGGGCTGAAAAACACGTTTTGAAAAGTGTCTTGTTACTGCCCCATAACTTACATGGGGGTGACCAAACTTGCAGAAACATGTTTATTTCTGCTGAAAAACACGTTTGGACACTTTCTGCACACTGGGGTTAAGAGCTGAGTGTGTGGGCTCTTCTGAGCCTAGCAGTTACACTGAGATTCTGCTGTCTGAAAAAACGCGTTTATTTCGGGCTGAAAAACACGTTTTGAAAAGTGTCTTGTTACTGCCCCATAACTTACATGGGGTTGACCAAACTTGCAGAAACATGTTTATTTCTGCTGGAAAACACGTTTTGACACTTTCTGTACACTGGGGTTAAGGGCTGAGTGTGTGGGCTCTTCTGAGCCTTGCTATTACAAGGAGATTCAGTTGTCTGAAAAAACGCGTTTATTTCGGGCTGAAAAACACGTTTTGAAAAGTGTGATGTTACTGCCTCATAACTTACATGGGGTTGACCAAACTTGCAGAAACATGTTTATTTCTGCTGGAAAACACGTTTTGACACTTTCTGTACACTGGGGTTAAGGGCTGAGTGTGTGGGCTCTTCTGAGCCTTGCTATTACAAGGAGATTCAGTTGTCTGAAAAAACGCGTTTATTTCGGGCTGAAAAACACGTTTTGAAAAGTGTCTTGTTACTGCCCCATAACTTACATGGGGGTGACCAAACTTGCAGAAACATGTTTATTTCTGCTGAAAAACACGTTTGGACACTTTCTGCACACTGGGGTTAAGAGCTGAGTGTGTGGGCTCTTCTGAGCCTAGCAGTTACACTGAGATTCTGCTGTCTGAAAAAACGTGTTTATTTCGGGCTGAAAAACACGTTTTGAAAAGTGTGATGTTACTGCCCCATAACTTACATGGGGTTGACCAACCTTGCAGAAACATGTTTATTTCTGCTGGAAAACACGTTTTGACACTTTCTGTACACTGGGGTTAAGGGCTGAGTGTGTGGGCTCTTCTGAGCCTTGCTATTACAAGGAGATTCAGTTGTCTGAAAAAACGCGTTTATTTCGGGCTGAAAAACACGTTTTGAAAAGTGTCTTGTTACTGCCCCATAACTTACATGGGGTTGACCAAACTTGCAGAAACATGTTTATTTCTGCTGGAAAACACGTTTTGACACTTTCTGTACACTGGGGTTAAGGGCTGAGTGTGTGGGCTCTTCTGAGCCTTGCTATTACAAGGAGATTCAGTTGTCTGAAAAAACGCGTTTATTTCGGGCTGAAAAACACGTTTTGAAAAGTGTCTTGTTACTGCCCCATAACTTACATGGGGTTGACCAAACTTGCAGAAACATGTTTATTTCTGCTGAAAAACACGTTTGGACACTTTCTGCACACTGGGGTTAAGGGCTGAGTGTGTGGGCACTTCTGAGCCTTGCTGTTACAAGTAGATTCAGTTGTCTGAAAAAACGCGTTTATTTCGGGCTGAAAAACACGTTTTGAAAAGTGTGATGTTACTGCCCCATAACTTACATGGGGTTGACCAAACTTGCAGAAACATGTTTATTTCTGCTGGAAAACACGTTTTGACACTTTCTGTACACTGGGGTTAAGGGCTGAGTGTGTGGGCTCTTCTGAGCCTTGCTATTACAAGGAGATTCAGTTGTCTGAAAAAACGCGTTTATTTCGGGCTGAAAAACACGTTTTGAAAAGTGTCTTGTTACTGCCCCATAACTTACATGGGGGTGACCAAACTTGCAGAAACATGTTTATTTCTGCTGAAAAACACGTTTGGACACTTTCTGCACACTGGGGTTAAGAGCTGAGTGTGTGGGCTCTTCTGAGCCTAGCAGTTACACTGAGATTCAGTTGTCTGAAAAAACGCGTTTATTTCGGGCTGAAAAACACGTTTTGAAAAGTGTCTTGTTACTGCCCCATAACTTACATGGGGTTGACCAAACTTGCAGAAACATGTTTATTTCTGCTGAAAAACACGTTTTGACCCTTTCTGCACACTGGGGTTAAGGGCTGAGTGTGTGGGCACTTCTGAGCCTTGCTGTTACAAGTAGATTCAGTTGTCTGAAAAAACGCGTTTATTTCGGGCTGAAAAACACGTTTTGAAAAGTGTGATGTTACTGCCCCATAACTTACATGGGGTTGACCAAACTTGCAGAAACATGTTTATTTCTGCTGGAAAACACGTTTTGACACTTTCTGTACACTGGGGTTAAGGGCTGAGTGTGTGGGCTCTTCTGAGCCTTGCTATTACAAGGAGATTCAGTTGTCTGAAAAAACGCGTTTATTTCGGGCTGAAAAACACGTTTTGAAAAGTGTCTTGTTACTGCCCCATAACTTACATGGGGGTGACCAAACTTGCAGAAACATGTTTATTTCTGCTGAAAAACACGTTTGGACACTTTCTGCACACTGGGGTTAAGAGCTGAGTGTGTGGGCTCTTCTGAGCCTAGCAGTTACACTGAGATTCAGTTGTCTGAAAAAACGCGTTTATTTCGGGCTGAAAAACACGTTTTGAAAAGTGCCCCATAACTTACATGGGGTTGACCAAACTTGCAGAAACATGTTTATTTCTGCTGAAAAACACGTTTTGACCCTTTCTGCACACTGGGGTTAAGGGCTGAGTGTGTGGGCACTTCTGAGCCTTGCTGTTACAAGTAGATTCAGTTGTCTGAAAAAACGCGTTTATTTCGGGCTGAAAAACACGTTTTGAAAAGTGTGATGTTACTGCCCCATAACTTACATGGGGTTGACCAAACTTGCAGAAACATGTTTATTTCTGCTGGAAAACACGTTTTGACACTTTCTGTACACTAGGGTTAAGGGCTGAGTGTGTGGGCTCTTCTGAGCCTTGCTATTACAAGGAGATTCAGTTGTCTGAAAAAACGCGTTTATTTCGGGCTGAAAAACACGTTTTGAAAAGTGTCTTGTTACTGCCCCATAACTTACATGGGGTTGACCAAACTTGCAGAAACATGTTTATTTCTGCTGAAAAACACGTTTTGACCCTTTCTGCACACTGGGGTTAAGGGCTGAGTGTGTGGGCACTTCTGAGCCTTGCTGTTACAAGTAGATTCAGTTGTCTGAAAAAACGCGTTTATTTCGGGCTGAGAAACACGTTTTGAAAAGTGTGATGTTACTGCCCCATAACTTACATGGGGTTGACCAAACTTGCAGAAACATGTTTATTTCTGCTTGAAAACACGTTTTGACACTTTCTGTACACTGGGGTTAAGGGCTGAGTGTGTGGGCTCTTCTGAGCCTTGCTATTACAAGGAGATTCAGTTGTCTGAAAAAACGCGTTTATTTCGGGCTGAAAAACACGTTTTGAAAAGTGTCTTGTTACTGCCCCATAACTTACATGGGGTTGACCAAACTTGCAGAAACATGTTTATTTCTGCTGAAAAACACGTTTTGACCCTTTCTGCACACTGGGGTTAAGGGCTGAGTGTGTGGGCACTTCTGAGCCTAGCAGTTACACTGAGATACTGCTGTCTGAAAAAACGCGTTTATTTCGGGCTGAAAAACACGTTTTGAAAAGTGTCTTGTTACTGCCCCATAACTTACATGGGGTTGACCAAACTTGCAGAAACATGTTTATTTCTGCTGAAAAACACGTTTTGACCCTTTCTGCACACTGGGGTTAAGGGCTGAGTGTGTGGGCACTTCTGAGCCTTGCTGTTACAAGTAGATTCAGTTGTCTGAAAAAACGCGTTTATTTCGGGCTGAAAAACACGTTTTGAAAAGTGTCTTGTTACTGCCCCATAACTTACATGGGGTTGACCAAACTTGCAGAAACATGTTTATTTCTGCTGGAAAACACGTTTTGACACTTTCTGTACACTGGGGTTAAGGGCTGAGTGTGTGGGCTCTTCTGAGCCTTGCTATTACAAGGAGATTCAGTTGTCTGAAAAAACGCGTTTATTTCGGGCTGAAAAACACGTTTTGAAAAGTGTCTTGTTACTGCCCCATAACTTACATGGGGTTGACCAAACTTGCAGAAACATGTTTATTTCTGCTGAAAAACACGTTTGGACACTTTCTGCACACTGGGGTTAAGGGCTGAGTGTGTGGGCACTTCTGAGCCTTGCTGTTACAAGTAGATTCAGTTGTCTGAAAAAACGCGTTTATTTCGGGCTGAAAAACACGTTTTGAAAAGTGTGATGTTACTGCCCCATAACTTACATGGGGTTGACCAAACTTGCAGAAACATGTTTATTTCTGCTGGAAAACACGTTTTGACACTTTCTGTACACTGGGGTTAAGGGCTGAGTGTGTGGGCTCTTCTGAGCCTTGCTATTACAAGGAGATTCAGTTGTCTGAAAAAAGGCGTTTATTTCGGGCTGAAAAACACGTTTTGAAAAGTGTCTTGTTACTGCCCCATAACTTACATGGGGTTGACCAAACTTGCAGAAACATGTTTATTTCTGCTGAAAAACACGTTTTGACCCTTTCTGCACACTGGGGTTAAGGGCTGAGTGTGTGGGCACTTCTGAGCCTTGCTGTTACAAGTAGATTCAGTTGTCTGAAAAAACGCGTTTATTTCGGGCTGAAAAACACGTTTTGAAAAGTGTGATGTTACTGCCCCATAACTTACATGGGGTTGACCAAACTTGCAGAAACATGTTTATTTCTGCTGGAAAACACGTTTTGACACTTTCTGTACACTAGGGTTAAGGGCTGAGTGTGTGGGCTCTTCTGAGCCTTGCTATTACAAGGAGATTCAGTTGTCTGAAAAAACGCGTTTATTTCGGGCTGAAAAACACGTTTTGAAAAGTGTCTTGTTACTGCCCCATAACTTACATGGGGTTGACCAAACTTGCAGAAACATGTTTATTTCTGCTGAAAAACACGTTTTGACCCTTTCTGCACACTGGGGTTAAGGGCTGAGTGTGTGGGCACTTCTGAGCCTTGCTGTTACAAGTAGATTCAGTTGTCTGAAAAAACGCGTTTATTTCGGGCTGAGAAACACGTTTTGAAAAGTGTGATGTTACTGCCCCATAACTTACATGGGGTTGACCAAACTTGCAGAAACATGTTTATTTCTGCTTGAAAACACGTTTTGACACTTTCTGTACACTGGGGTTAAGGGCTGAGTGTGTGGGCTCTTCTGAGCCTTGCTATTACAAGGAGATTCAGTTGTCTGAAAAAACGCGTTTATTTCGGGCTGAAAAACACGTTTTGAAAAGTGTCTTGTTACTGCCCCATAACTTACATGGGGTTGACCAAACTTGCAGAAACATGTTTATTTCTGCTGAAAAACACGTTTTGACCCTTTCTGCACACTGGGGTTAAGGGCTGAGTGTGTGGGCACTTCTGAGCCTAGCAGTTACACTGAGATTCTGCTGTCTGAAAAAACGCGTTTATTTCGGGCTGAAAAACACGTTTTGAAAAGTGTCTTGTTACTGCCCCATAACTTACATGGGGTTGACCAAACTTGCAGAAACATGTTTATTTCTGCTGAAAAACACGTTTTGACCCTTTCTGCACACTGGGGTTAAGGGCTGAGTGTGTGGGCACTTCTGAGCCTTGCTGTTACAAGTAGATTCAGTTGTCTGAAAAAACGCGTTTATTTCGGGCTGAAAAACACGTTTTGAAAAGTGTCTTGTTACTGCCCCATAACTTACATGGGGTTGACCAAACTTGCAGAAACATGTTTATTTCTGCTGGAAAACACGTTTTGACACTTTCTGTACACTGGGGTTAAGGGCTGAGTGTGTGGGCTCTTCTGAGCCTTGCTATTACAAGGAGATTCAGTTGTCTGAAAAAACGCGTTTATTTCGGGCTGAAAAACACGTTTTGAAAAGTGTCTTGTTACTGCCCCATAACTTACATGGGGTTGACCAAACTTGCAGAAACATGTTTATTTCTGCTGAAAAACACGTTTGGACACTTTCTGCACACTGGGGTTAAGGGCTGAGTGTGTGGGCACTTCTGAGCCTTGCTGTTACAAGTAGATTCAGTTGTCTGAAAAAACGCGTTTATTTCGGGCTGAAAAACACGTTTTGAAAAGTGTGATGTTACTGCCCCATAACTTACATGGGGTTGACCAAACTTGCAGAAACATGTTTATTTCTGCTGGAAAACACGTTTTGACACTTTCTGTACACTGGGGTTAAGGGCTGAGTGTGTGGGCTCTTCTGAGCCTTGCTATTACAAGGAGATTCAGTTGTCTGAAAAATGGCGTTTATTTCGGGCTGAAAAACACGTTTTGAAAAGTGTCTTGTTACTGCCCCATAACTTACATGGGGGTGACCAAACTTGCAGAAACATGTTTATTTCTGCTGAAAAACACGTTTGGACACTTTCTGCACACTGGGGTTAAGAGCTGAGTGTGTGGGCTCTTCTGAGCCTAGCAGTTACACTGAGATTCAGTTGTCTGAAAAAACGCGTTTATTTCGGGCTGAAAAACACGTTTTGAAAAGTGTGATGTTACTGCCCCATAACTTACATGGGGTTGACCAAACTTGCAGAAACATGTTTATTTCTGCTGGAAAACACGTTTTGACACTTTCTGTACACTGGGGTTAAGGGCTGAGTGTGTGGGCTCTTCTGAGCCTTGCTATTACAAGGAGATTCAGTTGTCTGAAAAAACGCGTTTATTTCGGGCTGAAAAACACGTTTTGAAAAGTGTCTTGTTACTGCCCCATAACTTACATGGGGGTGACCAAACTTGCAGAAACATGTTTATTTCTGCTGAAAAACACGTTTGGACACTTTCTGCACACTGGGGTTAAGAGCTGAGTGTGTGGGCTCTTCTGAGCCTAGCAGTTACACTGAGATTCTGCTGTCTGAAAAAACGCGTTTATTTCGGGCTGAAAAACACGTTTTGAAAAGTGTCTTGTTACTGCCCCATAACTTACATGGGGTTGACCAAACTTGCAGAAACATGTTTATTTCTGCTGAAAAACACGTTTTGACCCTTTCTGCACACTGGGGTTAAGGGCTGAGTGTGTGGGCACTTCTGAGCCTTGCTGTTACAAGTAGATTCAGTTGTCTGAAAAAACGCGTTTATTTCGGGCTGAAAAACACGTTTTGAAAAGTGTCTTGTTACTGCCCCATAACTTACATGGGGTTGACCAAACTTGCAGAAACATGTTTATTTCTGCTGAAAAACACGTTTTGACCCTTTCTGCACACTGGGGTTAAGGGCTGAGTGTGTGGGCACTTCTGAGCCTTGCTGTTACAAGTAGATTCAGTTGTCTGAAAAAACGCGTTTATTTCGGGCTGAAAAACACGTTTTGAAAAGTGTCTTGTTACTGCCCCATAACTTACATGGGGTTGACCAAACTTGCAGAAACATGTTTATTTCTGCTGGAAAACACGTTTTGACACTTTCTGTACACTGGGGTTAAGGGCTGAGTGTGTGGGCTCTTCTGAGCCTTGCTATTACAAGGAGATTCAGTTGTCTGAAAAAACGCGTTTATTTCGGGCTGAAAAACACGTTTTGAAAAGTGTCTTGTTACTGCCCCATAACTTACATGGGGTTGACCAAACTTGCAGAAACATGTTTATTTCTGCTGAAAAACACGTTTGGACACTTTCTGCACACTGGGGTTAAGGGCTGAGTGTGTGGGCACTTCTGAGCCTTGCTGTTACAAGTAGATTCAGTTGTCTGAAAAAACGCGTTTATTTCGGGCTGAAAAACACGTTTTGAAAAGTGTGATGTTACTGCCCCATAACTTACATGGGGTTGACCAAACTTGCAGAAACATGTTTATTTCTGCTGGAAAACACGTTTTGACACTTTCTGTACACTGGGGTTAAGGGCTGAGTGTGTGGGCTCTTCTGAGCCTTGCTATTACAAGGAGATTCAGTTGTCTGAAAAAAGGCGTTTATTTCGGGCTGAAAAACACGTTTTGAAAAGTGTCTTGTTACTGCCCCATAACTTACATGGGGGTGACCAAACTTGCAGAAACATGTTTATTTCTGCTGAAAAACACGTTTGGACACTTTCTGCACACTGGGGTTAAGAGCTGAGTGTGTGGGCTCTTCTGAGCCTAGCAGTTACACTGAGATTCAGTTGTCTGAAAAAACGCGTTTATTTCGGGCTGAAAAACACGTTTTGAAAAGTGTGATGTTACTGCCCCATAACTTACATGGGGTTGACCAAACTTGCAGAAACATGTTTATTTCTGCTGGAAAACACGTTTTGACACTTTCTGTACACTGGGGTTAAGGGCTGAGTGTGTGGGCTCTTCTGAGCCTTGCTATTACAAGGAGATTCAGTTGTCTGAAAAAACGCGTTTATTTCGGGCTGAAAAACACGTTTTGAAAAGTGTCTTGTTACTGCCCCATAACTTACATGGGGGTGACCAAACTTGCAGAAACATGTTTATTTCTGCTGAAAAACACGTTTGGACACTTTCTGCACACTGGGGTTAAGAGCTGAGTGTGTGGGCTCTTCTGAGCCTAGCAGTTACACTGAGATTCTGCTGTCTGAAAAAACGCGTTTATTTCGGGCTGAAAAACACGTTTTGAAAAGTGTCTTGTTACTGCCCCATAACTTACATGGGGTTGACCAAACTTGCAGAAACATGTTTATTTCTGCTGAAAAACACGTTTTGACCCTTTCTGCACACTGGGGTTAAGGGCTGAGTGTGTGGGCACTTCTGAGCCTTGCTGTTACAAGTAGATTCAGTTGTCTGAAAAAACGCGTTTATTTCGGGCTGAAAAACACGTTTTGAAAAGTGTGATGTTACTGCCCCATAACTTACATGGGGTTGACCAAACTTGCAGAAACATGTTTATTTCTGCTGGAAAACACGTTTTGACACTTTCTGTACACTGGGGTTAAGGGCTGAGTGTGTGGGCTCTTCTGAGCCTTGCTATTACAAGGAGATTCAGTTGTCTGAAAAAACGCGTTTATTTCGGGCTGAAAAACACGTTTTGAAAAGTGTCTTGTTACTGCCCCATAACTTACATGGGGTTGACCAAACTTGCAGAAACATGTTTATTTCTGCTTGAAAACACGTTTTGACACTTTCTGTACACTGGGGTTAAGGGCTGAGTGTGTGGGCTCTTCTGAGCCTTGCTATAACAAGGAGATTCAGTTGTCTGAAAAAACGCGTTTATTTCGGGCTGAAAAACACGTTTTGAAAAGTGTCTTGTTACTGCCCCATAACTTACATGGGGGTGACCAAACTTGCAGAAATGTTTATTTCTGCTGAAAAACACGTTTGGACACTTTCTGCACACTGGGGTTAAGAGCTGAGTGTGTGGGCTCTTCTGAGCCTAGCAGTTACACTGAGATTCAGTTGTCTGAAAAAACGCGTTTATTTCGGGCTGAAAAACACGTTTTGAAAAGTGTGATGTTACTGCCCCATAACTTACATGGGGTTGACCAAACTTGCAGAAACATGTTTATTTCTGCTGGAAAACACGTTTTGACACTTTCTGTACACTGGGGTTAAGGGCTGAGTGTGTGGGCTCTTCTGAGCCTTGCTATTACAAGGAGATTCAGTTGTCTGAAAAAACGCGTTTATTTCGGGCTGAAAAACACGTTTTGAAAAGTGTCTTGTTACTGCCCCATAACTTACATGGGGGAGACCAAACTTGCAGAAACATGTTTATTTCTGCTGAAAAACACGTTTGGACACTTTCTGCACACTGGGGTTAAGAGCTGAGTGTGTGGGCTCTTCTGAGCCTAGCAGTTACACTGAGATTCAGTTGTCTGAAAAAACGCGTTTATTTCGGGCTGAAAAACACGTTTTGAAAAGTGCCCCATAACTTACATGGGGTTGACCAAACTTGCAGAAACATGTTTATTTCTGCTGAAAAACACGTTTTGACCCTTTCTGCACACTGGGGTTAAGGGCTGAGTGTGTGGGCACTTCTGAGCCTTGCTGTTACAAGTAGATTCAGTTGTCTGAAAAAACGCGTTTATTTCGGGCTGAAAAACACGTTTTGAAAAGTGTGATGTTACTGCCCCATAACTTACATGGGGTTGACCAAACTTGCAGAAACATGTTTATTTCTGCTGAAAAACACGTTTTGACCCTTTCTGCACACTGGGGTTAAGGGCTGAGTGTGTGGGCTCTTCTGAGCCTTGCTATTACAAGGAGATTCAGTTGTCTGAAAAAACGCGTTTATTTCGGGCTGAAAAACACGTTTTGAAAAGTGTCTTGTTACTGCCCCATAACTTACATGGGGTTGACCAAACTTGCAGAAACATGTTTATTTCTGCTGGAAAACACGTTTTGACACTTTCTGTACACTGGGGTTAAGGGCTGAGTGTGTGGGCTCTTCTGAGCCTTGCTATTACAAGGAGATTCAGTTGTCTGAAAAAACGCGTTTATTTCGGGCTGAAAAACACGTTTTGAAAAGTGTCTTGTTACTGCCCCATAACTTACATGGGGGTGACCAAACTTGCAGAAACATGTTTATTTCTGCTGAAAAACACGTTTGGACACTTTCTGCACACTGGGGTTAAGAGCTGAGTGTGTGGGCTCTTCTGAGCCTAGCAGTTACACTGAGATTCTGCTGTCTGAAAAAACGCGTTTATTTCGGGCTGAAAAACACGTTTTGAAAAGTGTGATGTTACTGCCCCATAACTTACATGGGGTTGACCAACCTTGCAGAAACATGTTTATTTCTGCTGGAAAACACGTTTTGACACTTTCTGTACACTGGGGTTAAGGGCTGAGTGTGTGGGCTCTTCTGAGCCTTGCTATTACAAGGAGATTCAGTTGTCTGAAAAAACGCGTTTATTTCGGGCTGAAAAACACGTTTTGAAAAGTGTCTTGTTACTGCCCCATAACTTACATGGGGGTGACCAAACTTGCAGAAACATGTTTATTTCTGCTGAAAAACACGTTTGGACACTTTCTGCACACTGGGGTTAAGAGCTGAGTGTGTGGGCTCTTCTGAGCCTAGCAGTTACACTGAGATTCTGCTGTCTGAAAAAACGCGTTTATTTCGGGCTGAAAAACACGTTTTGAAAAGTGTCTTGTTACTGCCCCATAACTTACATGGGGTTGACCAAACTTGCAGAAACATGTTTATTTCTGCTGGAAAACACGTTTTGACACTTTCTGTACACTGGGGTTAAGGGCTGAGTGTGTGGGCTCTTCTGAGCCTTACTATTACAAGGAGATTCAGTTGTCTGAAAAAACGCGTTTATTTCGGGCTGAAAAACACGTTTTGAAAAGTGTGATGTTACTGCCTCATAACTTACATGGGGTTGACCAAACTTGCAGAAACATGTTTATTTCTGCTGGAAAACACGTTTTGACACTTTCTGTACACTGGGGTTAAGGGCTGAGTGTGTGGGCTCTTCTGAGCCTTGCTATTACAAGGAGATTCAGTTGTCTGAAAAAACGCGTTTATTTCGGGATGAAAAACACGTTTTGAAAAGTGTCTTGTTACTGCCCCATAACTTACATGGGGGTGACCAAACTTGCAGAAACATGTTTATTTCTGCTGAAAAACACGTTTGGACACTTTCTGCACACTGGGGTTAAGAGCTGAGTGTGTGGGCTCTTCTGAGCCTAGCAGTTACACTGAGATTCTGCTGTCTGAAAAAACGCGTTTATTTCGGGCTGAAAAACACGTTTTGAAAAGTGTGATGTTACTGCCCCATAACTTACATGGGGTTGACCAACCTTGCAGAAACATGTTTATTTCTGCTGGAAAACACGTTTTGACACTTTCTGTACACTGGGGTTAAGGGCTGAGTGTGTGGGCTCTTCTGAGCCTTGCTATTACAAGGAGATTCAGTTGTCTGAAAAAACGCGTTTATTTCGGGCTGAAAAACACGTTTTGAAAAGTGTCTTGTTACTGCCCCATAACTTACATGGGGGTGACCAAACTTGCAGAAACATGTTTATTTCTGCTGAAAAACACGTTTGGACACTTTCTGCACACTGGGGTTAAGAGCTGAGTGTGTGGGCTCTTCTGAGCCTAGCAGTTACACTGAGATTCTGCTGTCTGAAAAAACGCGTTTATTTCGGGCTGAAAAACACGTTTTGAAAAGTGTCTTGTTACTGCCCCATAACTTACATGGGGGTGACCAAACTTGCAGAAACATGTTTATTTCTGCTGGAAAACACGTTTTGACACTTTCTGTACACTGGGGTTAAGGGCTGAGTGTGTGGGCTCTTCTGAGCCTTGCTATTACAAGGAGATTCAGTTGTCTGAAAAAACGCGTTTATTTCGGGCTGAAAAACACGTTTTGAAAAGTGTCTTGTTACTGCCCCATAACTTACATGGGGTTGACCAAACTTGCAGAAACATGTTTATTTCTGCTGGAAAACACGTTTTGACACTTTCTGTACACTGGGGTTAAGGGCTGAGTGTGTGGGCTCTTCTGAGCCTTGCTATTACAAGGAGATTCAGTTGTCTGAAAAAACGCGTTTATTTCGGGCTGAAAAACACGTTTTGAAAAGTGTCTTGTTACTGCCCCATAACTTACATGGGGTTGACCAAACTTGCAGAAACATGTTTATTTCTGCTGAAAAACACGTTTTGACCCTTTCTGCACACTGGGGTTAAGGGCTGAGTGTGTGGGCACTTCTGAGCCTTGCTGTTACAAGTAGATTCAGTTGTCTGAAAAAACGCGTTTATTTCGGGCTGAAAAACACGTTTTGAAAAGTGTCTTGTTACTGCCCCATAACTTACATGGGGTTGACCAAACTTGCAGAAACATGTTTATTTCTGCTGGAAAACACGTTTTGACACTTTCTGTACACTGGGGTTAAGGGCTGAGTGTGTGGGCTCTTCTGAGCCTTGCTATTACAAGGAGATTCAGTTGTCTGAAAAAAGGCGTTTATTTCGGGCTGAAAAACACGTTTTGAAAAGTGTCTTGTTACTGCCCCATAACTTACATGGGGGTGACCAAACTTGCAGAAACATGTTTATTTCTGCTGAAAAACACGTTTGGACACTTTCTGCACACTGGGGTTAAGAGCTGAGTGTGTGGGCTCTTCTGAGCCTAGCAGTTACACTGAGATTCAGTTGTCTGAAAAAACGCGTTTATTTCGGGCTGAAAAACACGTTTTGAAAAGTGTGATGTTACTGCCCCATAACTTACATGGGGTTGACCAAACTTGCAGAAACATGTTTATTTCTGCTGGAAAACACGTTTTGACACTTTCTGTACACTGGGGTTAAGGGCTGAGTGTGTGGGCTCTTCTGAGCCTTGCTATTACAAGGAGATTCAGTTGTCTGAAAAAACGCGTTTATTTCGGGCTGAAAAACACGTTTTGAAAAGTGTCTTGTTACTGCCCCATAACTTACATGGGGGTGACCAAACTTGCAGAAACATGTTTATTTCTGCTGAAAAACACGTTTGGACACTTTCTGCACACTGGGGTTAAGAGCTGAGTGTGTGGGCTCTTCTGAGCCTAGCAGTTACACTGAGATTCTGCTGTCTGAAAAAACGCGTTTATTTCGGGCTGAAAAACACGTTTTGAAAAGTGTCTTGTTACTGCCCCATAACTTACATGGGGTTGACCAAACTTGCAGAAACATGTTTATTTCTGCTGAAAAACACGTTTTGACCCTTTCTGCACACTGGGGTTAAGGGCTGAGTGTGTGGGCACTTCTGAGCCTTGCTGTTACAAGTAGATTCAGTTGTCTGAAAAAACGCGTTTATTTCGGGCTGAAAAACACGTTTTGAAAAGTGTGATGTTACTGCCCCATAACTTACATGGGGTTGACCAAACTTGCAGAAACATGTTTATTTCTGCTGGAAAACACGTTTTGACACTTTCTGTACACTGGGGTTAAGGGCTGAGTGTGTGGGCTCTTCTGAGCCTTGCTATTACAAGGAGATTCAGTTGTCTGAAAAAACGCGTTTATTTCGGGCTGAAAAACACGTTTTGAAAAGTGTCTTGTTACTGCCCCATAACTTACATGGGGTTGACCAAACTTGCAGAAACATGTTTATTTCTGCTTGAAAACACGTTTTGACACTTTCTGTACACTGGGGTTAAGGGCTGAGTGTGTGGGCTCTTCTGAGCCTTGCTATAACAAGGAGATTCAGTTGTCTGAAAAAACGCGTTTATTTCGGGCTGAAAAACACGTTTTGAAAAGTGTCTTGTTACTGCCCCATAACTTACATGGGGGTGACCAAACTTGCAGAAATGTTTATTTCTGCTGAAAAACACGTTTGGACACTTTCTGCACACTGGGGTTAAGAGCTGAGTGTGTGGGCTCTTCTGAGCCTAGCAGTTACACTGAGATTCAGTTGTCTGAAAAAACGCGTTTATTTCGGGCTGAAAAACACGTTTTGAAAAGTGTGATGTTACTGCCCCATAACTTACATGGGGTTGACCAAACTTGCAGAAACATGTTTATTTCTGCTGGAAAACACGTTTTGACACTTTCTGTACACTGGGGTTAAGGGCTGAGTGTGTGGGCTCTTCTGAGCCTTGCTATTACAAGGAGATTCAGTTGTCTGAAAAAACGCGTTTATTTCGGGCTGAAAAACACGTTTTGAAAAGTGTCTTGTTACTGCCCCATAACTTACATGGGGGAGACCAAACTTGCAGAAACATGTTTATTTCTGCTGAAAAACACGTTTGGACACTTTCTGCACACTGGGGTTAAGAGCTGAGTGTGTGGGCTCTTCTGAGCCTAGCAGTTACACTGAGATTCAGTTGTCTGAAAAAACGCGTTTATTTCGGGCTGAAAAACACGTTTTGAAAAGTGCCCCATAACTTACATGGGGTTGACCAAACTTGCAGAAACATGTTTATTTCTGCTGAAAAACACGTTTTGACCCTTTCTGCACACTGGGGTTAAGGGCTGAGTGTGTGGGCACTTCTGAGCCTTGCTGTTACAAGTAGATTCAGTTGTCTGAAAAAACGCGTTTATTTCGGGCTGAAAAACACGTTTTGAAAAGTGTGATGTTACTGCCCCATAACTTACATGGGGTTGACCAAACTTGCAGAAACATGTTTATTTCTGCTGAAAAACACGTTTTGACCCTTTCTGCACACTGGGGTTAAGGGCTGAGTGTGTGGGCTCTTCTGAGCCTTGCTATTACAAGGAGATTCAGTTGTCTGAAAAAACGCGTTTATTTCGGGCTGAAAAACACGTTTTGAAAAGTGTCTTGTTACTGCCCCATAACTTACATGGGGTTGACCAAACTTGCAGAAACATGTTTATTTCTGCTGGAAAACACGTTTTGACACTTTCTGTACACTGGGGTTAAGGGCTGAGTGTGTGGGCTCTTCTGAGCCTTGCTATTACAAGGAGATTCAGTTGTCTGAAAAAACGCGTTTATTTCGGGCTGAAAAACACGTTTTGAAAAGTGTCTTGTTACTGCCCCATAACTTACATGGGGGTGACCAAACTTGCAGAAACATGTTTATTTCTGCTGAAAAACACGTTTGGACACTTTCTGCACACTGGGGTTAAGAGCTGAGTGTGTGGGCTCTTCTGAGCCTAGCAGTTACACTGAGATTCTGCTGTCTGAAAAAACGCGTTTATTTCGGGCTGAAAAACACGTTTTGAAAAGTGTGATGTTACTGCCCCATAACTTACATGGGGTTGACCAACCTTGCAGAAACATGTTTATTTCTGCTGGAAAACACGTTTTGACACTTTCTGTACACTGGGGTTAAGGGCTGAGTGTGTGGGCTCTTCTGAGCCTTGCTATTACAAGGAGATTCAGTTGTCTGAAAAAACGCGTTTATTTCGGGCTGAAAAACACGTTTTGAAAAGTGTCTTGTTACTGCCCCATAACTTACATGGGGGTGACCAAACTTGCAGAAACATGTTTATTTCTGCTGAAAAACACGTTTGGACACTTTCTGCACACTGGGGTTAAGAGCTGAGTGTGTGGGCTCTTCTGAGCCTAGCAGTTACACTGAGATTCTGCTGTCTGAAAAAACGCGTTTATTTCGGGCTGAAAAACACGTTTTGAAAAGTGTCTTGTTACTGCCCCATAACTTACATGGGGTTGACCAAACTTGCAGAAACATGTTTATTTCTGCTGGAAAACACGTTTTGACACTTTCTGTACACTGGGGTTAAGGGCTGAGTGTGTGGGCTCTTCTGAGCCTTACTATTACAAGGAGATTCAGTTGTCTGAAAAAACGCGTTTATTTCGGGCTGAAAAACACGTTTTGAAAAGTGTGATGTTACTGCCTCATAACTTACATGGGGTTGACCAAACTTGCAGAAACATGTTTATTTCTGCTGGAAAACACGTTTTGACACTTTCTGTACACTGGGGTTAAGGGCTGAGTGTGTGGGCTCTTCTGAGCCTTGCTATTACAAGGAGATTCAGTTGTCTGAAAAAACGCGTTTATTTCGGGATGAAAAACACGTTTTGAAAAGTGTCTTGTTACTGCCCCATAACTTACATGGGGGTGACCAAACTTGCAGAAACATGTTTATTTCTGCTGAAAAACACGTTTGGACACTTTCTGCACACTGGGGTTAAGAGCTGAGTGTGTGGGCTCTTCTGAGCCTAGCAGTTACACTGAGATTCTGCTGTCTGAAAAAACGCGTTTATTTCGGGCTGAAAAACACGTTTTGAAAAGTGTGATGTTACTGCCCCATAACTTACATGGGGTTGACCAACCTTGCAGAAACATGTTTATTTCTGCTGGAAAACACGTTTTGACACTTTCTGTACACTGGGGTTAAGGGCTGAGTGTGTGGGCTCTTCTGAGCCTTGCTATTACAAGGAGATTCAGTTGTCTGAAAAAACGCGTTTATTTCGGGCTGAAAAACACGTTTTGAAAAGTGTCTTGTTACTGCCCCATAACTTACATGGGGGTGACCAAACTTGCAGAAACATGTTTATTTCTGCTGAAAAACACGTTTGGACACTTTCTGCACACTGGGGTTAAGAGCTGAGTGTGTGGGCTCTTCTGAGCCTAGCAGTTACACTGAGATTCTGCTGTCTGAAAAAACGCGTTTATTTCGGGCTGAAAAACACGTTTTGAAAAGTGTCTTGTTACTGCCCCATAACTTACATGGGGGTGACCAAACTTGCAGAAACATGTTTATTTCTGCTGGAAAACACGTTTTGACACTTTCTGTACACTGGGGTTAAGGGCTGAGTGTGTGGGCTCTTCTGAGCCTTGCTATTACAAGGAGATTCAGTTGTCTGAAAAAACGCGTTTATTTCGGGCTGAAAAACACGTTTTGAAAAGTGTCTTGTTACTGCCCCATAACTTACATGGGGTTGACCAAACTTGCAGAAACATGTTTATTTCTGCTGGAAAACACGTTTTGACACTTTCTGTACACTGGGGTTAAGGGCTGAGTGTGTGGGCTCTTCTGAGCCTTGCTATTACAAGGAGATTCAGTTGTCTGAAAAAACGCGTTTATTTCGGGCTGAAAAACACGTTTTGAAAAGTGTCTTGTTACTGCCCCATAACTTACATGGGGTTGACCAAACTTGCAGAAACATGTTTATTTCTGCTGAAAAACACGTTTGGACACTTTCTGCACACTGGGGTTAAGGGCTGAGTGTGTGGGCACTTCTGAGCCTTGCTGTTACAAGTAGATTCAGTTATCTGAAAAAACGCGTTTATTTCGGGCTGAAAAACACGTTTTGAAAAGTGTGATGTTACTGCCCCATAACTTACATGGGGTTGACCAACCTTGCAGAAACATGTTTATTTCTGCTGGAAAACACGTTTTGACACTTTCTGTACACTTGGGTTAAGGGCTGAGTGTGTGGGCTCTTCTGAGCCTTGCTATTACAAGGAGATTCAGTTGTCTGAAAAAACGCGTTTATTTCGGGCTGAAAAACACTTTTTGAAAAGTGTCTTGTTACTGCCCCATAACTTACATGGGGGTGACCAAACTTGCAGAAACATGTTTATTTCTGCTGAAAAACACGTTTGGACACTTTCTGCACACTGGGGTTAAGAGCTGAGTGTGTGGGCTCTTCTGAGCCTAGCAGTTACACTGAGATTCAGTTGTCTGAAAAAACGCGTTTATTTCGGGCTGAAAAACACGTTTTGAAAAGTGTCTTGTTACTGCCCCATAACTTACATGGGGTTGACCAAACTTGCAGAAACATGTTTATTTCTGCTGAAAAACACGTTTTGACCCTTTCTGCACACTGGGGTTAAGGGCTGAGTGTGTGGGCACTTCTGAGCCTTGCTGTTACAAGTAGATTCAGTTGTCTGAAAAAACGCGTTTATTTCGGGCTGAAAAACACGTTTTGAAAAGTGTGATGTTACTGCCCCATAACTTACATGGGGTTGACCAAACTTGCAGAAACATGTTTATTTCTGCTGGAAAACACGTTTTGACACTTTCTGTACACTGGGGTTAAGGGCTGAGTGTGTGGGCTCTTCTGAGCCTTGCTATTACAAGGAGATTCAGTTGTCTGAAAAAACGCGTTTATTTCGGGATGAAAAACACGTTTTGAAAAGTGTCTTGTTACTGCCCCATAACTTACATGGGGGTGACCAAACTTGCAGAAACATGTTTATTTCTGCTGAAAAACACGTTTGGACACTTTCTGCACACTGGGGTTAAGAGCTGAGTGTGTGGGCTCTTCTGAGCCTAGCAGTTACACTGAGATTCAGTTGTCTGAAAAAACGCGTTTATTTCGGGCTGAAAAACACGTTTTGAAAAGTGCCCCATAACTTACATGGGGTTGACCAAACTTGCAGAAACATGTTTATTTCTGCTGAAAAACACGTTTTGACGCTTTCTGCACACTGGGGTTAAGGGCTGAGTGTGTGGGCACTTCTGAGCCTTGCTGTTACAAGTAGATTCAGTTGTCTGAAAAAACGCGTTTATTTCGGGCTGAAAAACACGTTTTGAAAAGTGTGATGTTACTGCCCCATAACTTACATGGGGTTGACCAAACTTGCAGAAACATGTTTATTTCTGCTGGAAAACACGTTTTGACACTTTCTGTACACTAGGGTTAAGGGCTGAGTGTGTGGGCTCTTCTGAGCCTTGCTATTACAAGGAGATTCAGTTGTCTGAAAAAACGCGTTTATTTCGGGCTGAAAAACACGTTTTGAAAAGTGTCTTGTTACTGCCCCATAACTTACATGGGGTTGACCAAACTTGCAGAAACATGTTTATTTCTGCTGAAAAACACGTTTTGACCCTTTCTGCACACTGGGGTTAAGGGCTGAGTGTGTGGGCACTTCTGAGCCTTGCTGTTACAAGTAGATTCAGTTGTCTGAAAAAACGCGTTTATTTCGGGCTGAAAAACACGTTTTGAAAAGTGTGATGTTACTGCCCCATAACTTACATGGGGTTGACCAAACTTGCAGAAACATGTTTATTTCTGCTGAAAAACACGTTTTGACCCTTTCTGCACACTGGGGTTAAGGGCTGAGTGTGTGGGCACTTCTGAGCCTAGCAGTTACACTGAGATTCTGCTGTCTGAAAAAACGCGTTTATTTCGGGCTGAAAAACACGTTTTGAAAAGTGTCTTGTTACTGCCCCATAACTTACATGGGGTTGACCAAACTTGCAGAAACATGTTTATTTCTGCTGAAAAACACGTTTTGACCCTTTCTGCACACTGGGGTTAAGGGCTGAGTGTGTGGGCACTTCTGAGCCTTGCTGTTACAAGTAGATTCAGTTGTCTGAAAAAACGCGTTTATTTCGGGCTGAAAAACACGTTTTGAAAAGTGTCTTGTTACTGCCCCATAACTTACATGGGGTTGACCAAACTTGCAGAAACATGTTTATTTCTGCTTGAAAACACGTTTTGACACTTTCTGTACACTGGGGTTAAGGGCTGAGTGTGTGGGCTCTTCTGAGCCTTGCTATTACAAGGAGATTCAGTTGTCTGAAAAAACGCGTTTATTTCGGGCTGAAAAACACGTTTTGAAAAGTGTCTTGTTACTGCCCCATAACTTACATGGGGTTGACCAAACTTGCAGAAACATGTTTATTTCTGCTGAAAAACACGTTTTGACCCTTTCTGCACACTGGGGTTAAGGGCTGAGTGTGTGGGCACTTCTGAGCCTAGCAGTTACACTGAGATTCTGCTGTCTGAAAAAACGCGTTTATTTCGGGCTGAAAAACACGTTTTGAAAAGTGTCTTGTTACTGCCCCATAACTTACATGGGGTTGACCAAACTTGCAGAAACATGTTTATTTCTGCTGAAAAACACGTTTTGACCCTTTCTGCACACTGGGGTTAAGGGCTGAGTGTGTGGGCACTTCTGAGCCTTGCTGTTACAAGTAGATTCAGTTGTCTGAAAAAACGCGTTTATTTCGGGCTGAAAAACACGTTTTGAAAAGTGTCTTGTTACTGCCCCATAACTTACATGGGGTTGACCAAACTTGCAGAAACATGTTTATTTCTGCTGGAAAACACGTTTTGACACTTTCTGTACACTGGGGTTAAGGGCTGAGTGTGTGGGCTCTTCTGAGCCTTGCTATTACAAGGAGATTCAGTTGTCTGAAAAAACGCGTTTATTTCGGGCTGAAAAACACGTTTTGAAAAGTGTCTTGTTACTGCCCCATAACTTACATGGGGTTGACCAAACTTGCAGAAACATGTTTATTTCTGCTGAAAAACACGTTTGGACACTTTCTGCACACTGGGGTTAAGGGCTGAGTGTGTGGGCACTTCTGAGCCTTGCTGTTACAAGTAGATTCAGTTGTCTGAAAAAACGCGTTTATTTCGGGCTGAAAAACACGTTTTGAAAAGTGTGATGTTACTGCCCCATAACTTACATGGGGTTGACCAAACTTGCAGAAACATGTTTATTTCTGCTGGAAAACACGTTTTGACACTTTCTGTACACTGGGGTTAAGGGCTGAGTGTGTGGGCTCTTCTGAGCCTTGCTATTACAAGGAGATTCAGTTGTCTGAAAAAACGCGTTTATTTCGGGCTGAAAAACACGTTTTGAAAAGTGTCTTGTTACTGCCCCATAACTTACATGGGGGTGACCAAACTTGCAGAAACATGTTTATTTCTGCTGAAAAACACGTTTGGACACTTTCTGCACACTGGGGTTAAGAGCTGAGTGTGTGGGCTCTTCTGAGCCTAGCAGTTACACTGAGATTCTGCTGTCTGAAAAAACGCGTTTATTTCGGGCTGAAAAACACGTTTTGAAAAGTGTCTTGTTACTGCCCCATAACTTACATGGGGTTGACCAAACTTGCAGAAACATGTTTATTTCTGCTGAAAAACACGTTTTGACCCTTTCTGCACACTGGGGTTAAGGGCTGAGTGTGTGGGCACTTCTGAGCCTTGCTGTTACAAGTAGATTCAGTTGTCTGAAAAAACGCGTTTATTTCGGGCTGAAAAACACGTTTTGAAAAGTGTGATGTTACTGCCCCATAACTTACATGGGGTTGACCAAACTTGCAGAAACATGTTTATTTCTGCTGGAAAACACGTTTTGACACTTTCTGTACACTGGGGTTAAGGGCTGAGTGTGTGGGCTCTTCTGAGCCTTGCTATTACAAGGAGATTCAGTTGTCTGAAAAAACGCGTTTATTTCGGGCTGAAAAACACGTTTTGAAAAGTGTCTTGTTACTGCCCCATAACTTACATGGGGTTGACCAAACTTGCAGAAACATGTTTATTTCTGCTTGAAAACACGTTTTGACACTTTCTGTACACTGGGGTTAAGGGCTGAGTGTGTGGGCTCTTCTGAGCCTTGCTGTTACAAGTAGATTCAGTTGTCTGAAAAAACGCGTTTATTTCGGGCTGAAAAACACGTTTTGAAAAGTGTGATGTTACTGCCCCATAACTTACATGGGGTTGACCAAACTTGCAGAAACATGTTTATTTCTGCTGGAAAACACGTTTTGACACTTTCTGTACACTGGGGTTAAGGGCTGAGTGTGTGGGCTCTTCTGAGCCTTGCTATTACAAGGAGATTCAGTTGTCTGAAAAAAGGCGTTTATTTCGGGCTGAAAAACACGTTTTGAAAAGTGTCTTGTTACTGCCCCATAACTTACATGGGGGTGACCAAACTTGCAGAAATGTTTATTTCTGCTGAAAAACACGTTTGGACACTTTCTGCACACTGGGGTTAAGAGCTGAGTGTGTGGGCTGTTCTGAGCCTAGCAGTTACACTGAGATTCAGTTGTCTGAAAAAACGCGTTTATTTCGGGCTGAAAAACACGTTTTGAAAAGTGTGATGTTACTGCCCCATAACTTACATGGGGTTGACCAAACTTGCAGAAACATGTTTATTTCTGCTGGAAAACACGTTTTGACACTTTCTGTACACTGGGGTTAAGGGCTGAGTGTGTGGGCTCTTCTGAGCCTTGCTATTACAAGGAGATTCAGTTGTCTGAAAAAACGCGTTTATTTCGGGCTGAAAAACACGTTTTGAAAAGTGTCTTGTTACTGCCCCATAACTTACATGGGGGAGACCAAACTTGCAGAAACATGTTTATTTCTGCTGAAAAACACGTTTGGACACTTTCTGCACACTGGGGTTAAGAGCTGAGTGTGTGGGCTCTTCTGAGCCTAGCAGTTACACTGAGATTCAGTTGTCTGAAAAAACGCGTTTATTTCGGGCTGAAAAACACGTTTTGAAAAGTGCCCCATAACTTACATGGGGTTGACCAAACTTGCAGAAACATGTTTATTTCTGCTGAAAAACACGTTTTGACCCTTTCTGCACACTGGGGTTAAGGGCTGAGTGTGTGGGCACTTCTGAGCCTTGCTGTTACAAGTAGATTCAGTTGTCTGAAAAAACGCGTTTATTTCGGGCTGAAAAACACGTTTTGAAAAGTGTGATGTTACTGCCCCATAACTTACATGGGGTTGACCAAACTTGCAGAAACATGTTTATTTCTGCTGGAAAACACGTTTTGACCCTTTCTGCACACTGGGGTTAAGGGCTGAGTGTGTGGGCACTTCTGAGCCTAGCAGTTACACTGAGATTCTGCTGTCTGAAAAAACGCGTTTATTTCGGGCTGAAAAACACGTTTTGAAAGGTGTCTTGTTACTGCCCCATAACTTACATGGGGTTGACCAAACTTGCAGAAACATGTTTATTTCTGCTGAAAAACACGTTTTGACCCTTTCTGCACACTGGGGTTAAGGGCTGAGTGTGTGGGCACTTCTGAGCCTTGCTGTTACAAGTAGATTCAGTTGTCTGAAAAAACGCGTTTATTTCGGGCTGAAAAACACGTTTTGAAAAGTGTGATGTTACTGCCCCATAACTTACATGGGGTTGACCAAACTTGCAGAAACATGTTTATTTCTGCTGGAAAACACGTTTTGACACTTTCTGTACACTGGGGTTAAGGGCTGAGTGTGTGGGCTCTTCTGAGCCTTGCTATTACAAGGAGATTCAGTTGTCTGAAAAAACGCGTTTATTTCGGGCTGAAAAACACGTTTTGAAAAGTGTCTTGTTACTGCCCCATAACTTACATGGGGTTGACCAAACTTGCAGAAACATGTTTATTTCTGCTGGAAAACACGTTTTGACACTTTCTGTACACTGGGGTTAAGGGCTGAGTGTGTGGGCTCTTCTGAGCCTTGCTATTACAAGGAGATTCAGTTGTCTGAAAAAACGCGTTTATTTCGGGCTGAAAAACACGTTTTGAAAAGTGTGATGTTACTGCCCCATAACTTACATGGGGTTGACCAAACTTGCAGAAACATGTTTATTTCTGCTGGAAAACACGTTTTGACACTTTCTGTACACTGGGGTTAAGGGCTGAGTGTGTGGGCTCTTCTGAGCCTTGCTATTACAAGGAGATTCAGTTGTCTGAAAAAACGCGTTTATTTCGGGCTGAAAAACACGTTTTGAAAAGTGTCTTGTTACTGCCCCATAACTTACATGGGGGTGACCAAACTTGCAGAAACATGTTTATTTCTGCTGAAAAACACGTTTGGACACTTTCTGCACACTGGGGTTAAGAGCTGAGTGTGTGGGCTCTTCTGAGCCTAGCAGTTACACTGAGATTCAGTTGTCTGAAAAAACGCGTTTATTTCGGGCTGAAAAACACGTTTTGAAAAGTGTCTTGTTACTGCCCCATAACTTACATGGGGTTGACCAAACTTGCAGAAACATGTTTATTTCTGCTGAAAAACACGTTTTGACCCTTTCTGCACACTGGGGTTAAGGGCTGAGTGTGTGGGCTCTTCTGAGCCTTGCTATTACAAGGAGATTCAGTTGTCTGAAAAAACGCGTTTATTTCGGGCTGAAAAACACGTTTTGAAAAGTGTCTTGTTACTGCCCCATAACTTACATGGGGTTGACCAAACTTGCAGAAACATGTTTATTTCTGCTGAAAAACACGTTTTGACCCTTTCTGCACACTGGGGTTAAGGGCTGAGTGTGTGGGCTCTTCTGAGCCTTGCTATTACAAGGAGATTCAGTTGTCTGAAAAAACGCGTTTATTTCGGGCTGAAAAACACGTTTTGAAAAGTGTCTTGTTACTGCCCCATAACTTACATGGGGGTGACCAAACTTGCAGAAACATGTTTATTTCTGCTGAAAAACACGTTTGGACACTTTCTGCACACTGGGGTTAAGAGCTGAGTGTGTGGGCTCTTCTGAGCCTAGCAGTTACACTAAGATTCTGCTGTCTGAAAAAACGCGTTTATTTCGGGCTGAAAAACACGTTTTGAAAAGTGTGATGTTACTGCCCCATAACTTACATGGGGTTGACCAACCTTGCAGAAACATGTTTATTTCTGCTGGAAAACACGTTTTGACACTTTCTGTACACTGGGGTTAAGGGCTGAGTGTGTGGGCTCTTCTGAGCCTTGCTATTACAAGGAGATTCAGTTGTCTGAAAAAACGCGTTTATTTCGGGCTGAAAAACACGTTTTGAAAAGTGTCTTGTTACTGCCCCATAACTTACATGGGGGTGACCAAACTTGCAGAAACATGTTTATTTCTGCTGAAAAACACGTTTGGACACTTTCTGCACACTGGGGTTAAGAGCTGAGTGTGTGGGCTCTTCTGAGCCTAGCAGTTACACTGAGATTCTGCTGTCTGAAAAAACGCGTTTATTTCGGGCTGAAAAACACGTTTTGAAAAGTGTCTTGTTACTGCCCCATAACTTACATGGGGTTGACCAAACTTGCAGAAACATGTTTATTTCTGCTGGAAAACACGTTTTGACACTTTCTGTACACTGGGGTTAAGGGCTGAGTGTGTGGGCTCTTCTGAGCCTTACTATTACAAGGAGATTCAGTTGTCTGAAAAAACGCGTTTATTTCGGGCTGAAAAACACGTTTTGAAAAGTGTGATGTTACTGCCTCATAACTTACATGGGGTTGACCAAACTTGCAGAAACATGTTTATTTCTGCTGGAAAACACGTTTTGACACTTTCTGTACACTGGGGTTAAGGGCTGAGTGTGTGGGCTCTTCTGAGCCTTGCTATTACAAGGAGATTCAGTTGTCTGAAAAAACGCGTTTATTTCGGGCTGAAAAACACGTTTTGAAAAGTGTCTTGTTACTGCCCCATAACTTACATGGGGGTGACCAAACTTGCAGAAACATGTTTATTTCTGCTGAAAAACACGTTTGGACACTTTCTGCACACTGGGGTTAAGAGCTGAGTGTGTGGGCTCTTCTGAGCCTAGCAGTTACACTGAGATTCTGCTGTCTGAAAAAACGCGTTTATTTCGGGCTGAAAAACACGTTTTGAAAAGTGTGATGTTACTGCCCCATAACTTACATGGGGTTGACCAACCTTGCAGAAACATGTTTATTTCTGCTGGAAAACACGTTTTGACACTTTCTGTACACTGGGGTTAAGGGCTGAGTGTGTGGGCTCTTCTGAGCCTTGCTATTACAAGGAGATTCAGTTGTCTGAAAAAACGCGTTTATTTCGGGCTGAAAAACACGTTTTGAAAAGTGTCTTGTTACTGCCCCATAACTTACATGGGGGTGACCAAACTTGCAGAAACATGTTTATTTCTGCTGAAAAACACGTTTGGACACTTTCTGCACACTGGGGTTAAGAGCTGAGTGTGTGGGCTCTTCTGAGCCTAGCAGTTACACTGAGATTCTGCTGTCTGAAAAAACGCGTTTATTTCGGGCTGAAAAACACGTTTTGAAAAGTGTCTTGTTACTGCCCCATAACTTACATGGGGTTGACCAAACTTGCAGAAACATGTTTATTTCTGCTGGAAAACACGTTTTGACACTTTCTGTACACTGGGGTTAAGGGCTGAGTGTGTGGGCTCTTCTGAGCCTTGCTATTACAAGGAGATTCAGTTGTCTGAAAAAACGCGTTTATTTCGGGCTGAAAAACACGTTTTGAAAAGTGTCTTGTTACTGCCCCATAACTTACATGGGGTTGACCAACCTTGCAGAAACATGTTTATTTCTGCTGGAAAACACGTTTTGACACTTTCTGTACACTGGGGTTAAGGGCTGAGTGTGTGGGCTCTTCTGAGCCTTGCTATTACAAGGAGATTCAGTTGTCTGAAAAAACGCGTTTATTTCGGGCTGAAAAACACGTTTTGAAAAGTGTCTTGTTACTGCCCCATAACTTACATGGGGGTGACCAAACTTGCAGAAACATGTTTATTTCTGCTGAAAAACACGTTTGGACACTTTCTGCACACTGGGGTTAAGAGCTGAGTGTGTGGGCTCTTCTGAGCCTAGCAGTTACACTGAGATTCTGCTGTCTGAAAAAACGCGTTTATTTCGGGCTGAAAAACACGTTTTGAAAAGTGTCTTGTTACTGCCCCATAACTTACATGGGGTTGACCAAACTTGCAGAAACATGTTTATTTCTGCTGAAAAACACGTTTTGACCCTTTCTGCACACTGGGGTTAAGGGCTGAGTGTGTGGGCACTTCTGAGCCTTGCTGTTACAAGTAGATTCAGTTGTCTGAAAAAACGCGTTTATTTCGGGCTGAAAAACACGTTTTGAAAAGTGTGATGTTACTGCCCCATAACTTACATGGGGTTGACCAAACTTGCAGAAACATGTTTATTTCTGCTGGAAAACACGTTTTGACACTTTCTGTACACTGGGGTTAAGGGCTGAGTGTGTGGGCTCTTCTGAGCCTTGCTATTACAAGGAGATTCAGTTGTCTGAAAAAACGCGTTTATTTCGGGCTGAAAAACACGTTTTGAAAAGTGTCTTGTTACTGCCCCATAACTTACATGGGGTTGACCAAACTTGCAGAAACATGTTTATTTCTGCTTGAAAACACGTTTTGACACTTTCTGTACACTGGGGTTAAGGGCTGAGTGTGTGGGCTCTTCTGAGCCTTGCTATAACAAGGAGATTCAGTTGTCTGAAAAAACGCGTTTATTTCGGGCTGAAAAACACGTTTTGAAAAGTGTCTTGTTACTGCCCCATAACTTACATGGGGTTGACCAAACTTGCAGAAACATGTTTATTTCTGCTGAAAAACACGTTTGGACACTTTCTGCACACTGGGGTTAAGGGCTGAGTGTGTGGGCACTTCTGAGCCTTGCTGTTACAAGTAGATTCAGTTGTCTGAAAAAACGCGTTTATTTCGGGCTGAAAAACACGTTTAGAAAAGTGTGATGTTACTGCCCCATAACTTACATGGGGTTGACCAAACTTGCAGAAACATGTTTATTTCTGCTGGAAAACACGTTTTGACACTTTCTGTACACTGGGGTTAAGGGCTGAGTGTGTGGGCTCTTCTGAGCCTTGCTATTACAAGGAGATTCAGTTGTCTGAAAAAAGGCGTTTATTTCGGGCTGAAAAACACGTTTTGAAAAGTGTCTTGTTACTGCCCCATAACTTACATGGGGGTGACCAAACTTGCAGAAATGTTTATTTCTGCTGAAAAACACGTTTGGACACTTTCTGCACACTGGGGTTAAGAGCTGAGTGTGTGGGCTCTTCTGAGCCTAGCAGTTACACTGAGATTCAGTTGTCTGAAAAAACGCGTTTATTTCGGGCTGAAAAACACGTTTTGAAAAGTGTGATGTTACTGCCCCATAACTTACATGGGGTTGACCAAACTTGCAGAAACATGTTTATTTCTGCTGGAAAACACGTTTTGACACTTTCTGTACACTGGGGTTAAGGGCTGAGTGTGTGGGCTCTTCTGAGCCTTGCTATTACAAGGAGATTCAGTTGTCTGAAAAAACACGTTTATTTCGGGCTGAAAAACACGTTTTGAAAAGTGTCTTGTTACTGCCCCATAACTTACATGGGGGAGACCAAACTTGCAGAAACATGTTTATTTCTGCTGAAAAACACGTTTGGACACTTTCTGCACACTGGGGTTAAGAGCTGAGTGTGTGGGCTCTTCTGAGCCTAGCAGTTACACTGAGATTCAGTTGTCTGAAAAAACGCGTTTATTTCGGGCTGAAAAACACGTTTTGAAAAGTGCCCCATAACTTACATGGGGTTGACCAAACTTGCAGAAACATGTTTATTTCTGCTGAAAAACACGTTTTGACCCTTTCTGCACACTGGGGTTAAGGGCTGAGTGTGTGGGCACTTCTGAGCCTTGCTGTTACAAGTAGATTCAGTTGTCTGAAAAAACGCGTTTATTTCGGGCTGAAAAACACGTTTTGAAAAGTGTGATGTTACTGCCCCATAACTTACATGGGGTTGACCAAACTTGCAGAAACATGTTTATTTCTGCTGGAAAACACGTTTTGACACTTTCTGTACACTGGGGTTAAGGGCTGAGTGTGTGGGCTCTTCTGAGCCTTGCTATTACAAGGAGATTCAGTTGTCTGAAAAAACGCGTTTATTTCGGGCTGAAAAACACGTTTTGAAAAGTGTCTTGTTACTGCCCCATAACTTACATGGGGTTGACCAAACTTGCAGAAACATGTTTATTTCTGCTGAAAAACACGTTTTGACCCTTTCTGCACACTGGGGTTAAGGGCTGAGTGTGTGGGCACTTCTGAGCCTTGCTGTTACAAGTAGATTCAGTTGTCTGAAAAAACGCGTTTATTTCGGGCTGAAAAACACGTTTTGAAAAGTGTGATGTTACTGCCCCATAACTTACATGGGGTTGACCAAACTTGCAGAAACATGTTTATTTCTGCTTGAAAACACGTTTTGACACTTTCTGTACACTGGGGTTAAGGGCTGAGTGTGTGGGCTCTTCTGAGCCTTGCTATTACAAGGAGATTCAGTTGTCTGAAAAAACGCGTTTATTTCGGGCTGAAAAACACGTTTTGAAAAGTGTCTTGTTACTGCCCCATAACTTACATGGGGTTGACCAAACTTGCAGAAACATGTTTATTTCTGCTGGAAAACACGTTTTGACACTTTCTGTACACTGGGGTTAAGGGCTGAGTGTGTGGGCTCTTCTGAGCCTTGCTATTACAAGGAGATTCAGTTGTCTGAAAAAACGCGTTTATTTCGGGCTGAAAAACACGTTTTGAAAAGTGTGATGTTACTGCCCCATAACTTACATGGGGTTGACCAAACTTGCAGAAACATGTTTATTTCTGCTGGAAAACACGTTTTGACACTTTCTGTACACTGGGGTTAAGGGCTGAGTGTGTGGGCTCTTCTGAGCCTTGCTATTACAAGGAGATTCAGTTGTCTGAAAAAACGCGTTTATTTCGGGCTGAAAAACACGTTTTGAAAAGTGTCTTGTTACTGCCCCATAACTTACATGGGGGTGACCAAACTTGCAGAAACATGTTTATTTCTGCTGAAAAACACGTTTGGACACTTTCTGCACACTGGGGTTAAGAGCTGAGTGTGTGGGCTCTTCTGAGCCTAGCAGTTACACTGAGATTCAGTTGTCTGAAAAAACGCGTTTATTTCGGGCTGAAAAACACGTTTTGAAAAGTGTCTTGTTACTGCCCCATAACTTACATGGGGTTGACCAAACTTGCAGAAACATGTTTATTTCTGCTGAAAAACACGTTTTGACCCTTTCTGCACACTGGGGTTAAGGGCTGAGTGTGTGGGCTCTTCTGAGCCTTGCTATTACAAGGAGATTCAGTTGTCTGAAAAAACGCGTTTATTTCGGGCTGAAAAACACGTTTTGAAAAGTGTCTTGTTACTGCCCCATAACTTACATGGGGTTGACCAAACTTGCAGAAACATGTTTATTTCTGCTGAAAAACACGTTTTGACCCTTTCTGCACACTGGGGTTAAGGGCTGAGTGTGTGGGCACTTCTGAGCCTTGCTGTTACAAGTAGATTCAGTTGTCTGAAAAAACGCGTTTATTTCGGGCTGAAAAACACGTTTTGAAAAGTGTGATGTTACTGCCCCATAACTTACATGGGGTTGACCAAACTTGCAGAAACATGTTTATTTCTGCTGGAAAACACGTTTTGACACTTTCTGTACACTGGGGTTAAGGGCTGAGTGTGTGGGCTCTTCTGAGCCTTGCTATTACAAGGAGATTCAGTTGTCTGAAAAAACGCGTTTATTTCGGGCTGAAAAACACGTTTTGAAAAGTGTCTTGTTACTGCCCCATAACTTACATGGGGGTGACCAAACTTGCAGAAACATGTTTATTTCTGCTGAAAAACACGTTTGGACACTTTCTGCACACTGGGGTTAAGAGCTGAGTGTGTGGGCTCTTCTGAGCCTAGCAGTTACACTGAGATTCTGCTGTCTGAAAAAACGCGTTTATTTCGGGCTGAAAAACACGTTTTGAAAAGTGTGATGTTACTGCCCCATAACTTACATGGGGTTGACCAACCTTGCAGAAACATGTTTATTTCTGCTGGAAAACACGTTTTGACACTTTCTGTACACTGGGGTTAAGGGCTGAGTGTGTGGGCTCTTCTGAGCCTTGCTATTACAAGGAGATTCAGTTGTCTGAAAAAACGCGTTTATTTCGGGCTGAAAAACACGTTTTGAAAAGTGTCTTGTTACTGCCCCATAACTTACATGGGGGTGACCAAACTTGCAGAAACATGTTTATTTCTGCTGAAAAACACGTTTGGACACTTTCTGCACACTGGGGTTAAGAGCTGAGTGTGTGGGCTCTTCTGAGCCTAGCAGTTACACTGAGATTCTGCTGTCTGAAAAAACGCGTTTATTTCGGGCTGAAAAACACGTTTTGAAAAGTGTCTTGTTACTGCCCCATAACTTACATGGGGTTGACCAAACTTGCAGAAACATGTTTATTTCTGCTGGAAAACACGTTTTGACACTTTCTGTACACTGGGGTTAAGGGCTGAGTGTGTGGGCTCTTCTGAGCCTTACTATTACAAGGAGATTCAGTTGTCTGAAAAAACGCGTTTATTTCGGGCTGAAAAACACGTTTTGAAAAGTGTGATGTTACTGCCTCATAACTTACATGGGGTTGACCAAACTTGCAGAAACATGTTTATTTCTGCTGGAAAACACGTTTTGACACTTTCTGTACACTGGGGTTAAGGGCTGAGTGTGTGGGCTCTTCTGAGCCTTGCTATTACAAGGAGATTCAGTTGTCTGAAAAAACGCGTTTATTTCGGGCTGAAAAACACGTTTTGAAAAGTGTCTTGTTACTGCCCCATAACTTACATGGGGGTGACCAAACTTGCAGAAACATGTTTATTTCTGCTGAAAAACACGTTTGGACACTTTCTGCACACTGGGGTTAAGAGCTGAGTGTGTGGGCTCTTCTGAGCCTAGCAGTTACACTGAGATTCTGCTGTCTGAAAAAACGCGTTTATTTCGGGCTGAAAAACACGTTTTGAAAAGTGTGATGTTACTGCCCCATAACTTACATGGGGTTGACCAACCTTGCAGAAACATGTTTATTTCTGCTGGAAAACACGTTTTGACACTTTCTGTACACTGGGGTTAAGGGCTGAGTGTGTGGGCTCTTCTGAGCCTTGCTATTACAAGGAGATTCAGTTGTCTGAAAAAACGCGTTTATTTCGGGCTGAAAAACACGTTTTGAAAAGTGTCTTGTTACTGCCCCATAACTTACATGGGGGTGACCAAACTTGCAGAAACATGTTTATTTCTGCTGAAAAACACGTTTGGACACTTTCTGCACACTGGGGTTAAGAGCTGAGTGTGTGGGCTCTTCTGAGCCTAGCAGTTACACTGAGATTCTGCTGTCTGAAAAAACGCGTTTATTTCGGGCTGAAAAACACGTTTTGAAAAGTGTCTTGTTACTGCCCCATAACTTACATGGGGTTGACCAAACTTGCAGAAACATGTTTATTTCTGCTGGAAAACACGTTTTGACACTTTCTGTACACTGGGGTTAAGGGCTGAGTGTGTGGGCTCTTCTGAGCCTTGCTATTACAAGGAGATTCAGTTGTCTGAAAAAACGCGTTTATTTCGGGCTGAAAAACACGTTTTGAAAAGTGTCTTGTTACTGCCCCATAACTTACATGGGGTTGACCAAACTTGCAGAAACATGTTTATTTCTGCTGGAAAACACGTTTTGACACTTTCTGTACACTGGGGTTAAGGGCTGAGTGTGTGGGCTCTTCTGAGCCTTGCTATTACAAGGAGATTCAGTTGTCTGAAAAAACGCGTTTATTTCGGGCTGAAAAACACGTTTTGAAAAGTGTCTTGTTACTGCCCCATAACTTACATGGGGTTGACCAAACTTGCAGAAACATGTTTATTTCTGCTGAAAAACACGTTTGGACACTTTCTGCACACTGGGGTTAAGGGCTGAGTGTGTGGGCACTTCTGAGCCTTGCTTTCACAAGTAGATTCAGTTATCTGAAAAAACGCGTTTATTTCGGGCTGAAAAACACGTTTTGAAAAGTGTGATGTTACTGCCCCATAACTTACATGGGGTTGACCAACCTTGCAGAAACATGTTTATTTCTGCTGGAAAACACGTTTTGACACTTTCTGTACACTGGGGTTAAGGGCTGAGTGTGTGGGCTCTTCTGAGCCTTGCTATTACAAGGAGATTCAGTTGTCTGAAAAAACGCGTTTATTTCGGGCTGAAAAACACGTTTTGAAAAGTGTCTTGTTACTGCCCCATAACTTACATGGGGGTGACCAAACTTGCAGAAACATGTTTATTTCTGCTGAAAAACACGTTTGGACACTTTCTGCACACTGGGGTTAAGAGCTGAGTGTGTGGGCTCTTCTGAGCCTAGCAGTTACACTGAGATTCAGTTGTCTGAAAAAACGCGTTTATTTCGGGCTGAAAAACACATTTTGAAAAGTGTCTTGTTACTGCCCCATAACTTACATGGGGTTGACCAAACTTGCAGAAACATGTTTATTTCTGCTGAAAAACACGTTTTGACCCTTTCTGCACACTGGGGTTAAGGGCTGAGTGTGTGGGCACTTCTGAGCCTTGCTGTTACAAGTAGATTCAGTTGTCTGAAAAAACGCGTTTATTTCGGGCTGAAAAACACGTTTTGAAAAGTGTGATGTTACTGCCCCATAACTTACATGGGGTTGACCAAACTTGCAGAAACATGTTTATTTCTGCTGGAAAACACGTTTTGACACTTTCTGTACACTGGGGTTAAGGGCTGAGTGTGTGGGCTCTTCTGAGCCTTGCTATTACAAGGAGATTCAGTTGTCTGAAAAAACGCGTTTATTTCGGGCTGAAAAACACGTTTTGAAAAGTGTCTTGTTACTGCCCCATAACTTACATGGGGGTGACCAAACTTGCAGAAACATGTTTATTTCTGCTGAAAAACACGTTTGGACACTTTCTGCACACTGGGGTTAAGAGCTGAGTGTGTGGGCTCTTCTGAGCCTAGCAGTTACACTGAGATTCAGTTGTCTGAAAAAACGCGTTTATTTCGGGCTGAAAAACACGTTTTGAAAAGTGCCCCATAACTTACATGGGGTTGACCAAACTTGCAGAAACATGTTTATTTCTGCTGAAAAACACGTTTTGACCCTTTCTGCACACTGGGGTTAAGGGCTGAGTGTGTGGGCACTTCTGAGCCTTGCTGTTACAAGTAGATTCAGTTGTCTGAAAAAACGCGTTTATTTCGGGCTGAAAAACACGTTTTGAAAAGTGTGATGTTACTGCCCCATAACTTACATGGGGTTGACCAAACTTGCAGAAACATGTTTATTTCTGCTGGAAAACACGTTTTGACACTTTCTGTACACTAGGGTTAAGGGCTGAGTGTGTGGGCTCTTCTGAGCCTTGCTATTACAAGGAGATTCAGTTGTCTGAAAAAACGCGTTTATTTCGGGCTGAAAAACACGTTTTGAAAAGTGTCTTGTTACTGCCCCATAACTTACATGGGGTTGACCAAACTTGCAGAAACATGTTTATTTCTGCTGAAAAACACGTTTTGACCCTTTCTGCACACTGGGGTTAAGGGCTGAGTGTGTGGGCACTTCTGAGCCTTGCTGTTACAAGTAGATTCAGTTGTCTGAAAAAACGCGTTTATTTCGGGCTGAAAAACACGTTTTGAAAAGTGTGATGTTACTGCCCCATAACTTACATGGGGTTGACCAAACTTGCAGAAACATGTTTATTTCTGCTGAAAAACACGTTTTGACCCTTTCTGCACACTGGGGTTAAGGGCTGAGTGTGTGGGCACTTCTGAGCCTAGCAGTTACACTGAGATTCTGCTGTCTGAAAAAACGCGTTTATTTCGGGCTGAAAAACACGTTTTGAAAAGTGTCTTGTTACTGCCCCATAACTTACATGGGGTTGACCAAACTTGCAGAAACATGTTTATTTCTGCTGAAAAACACGTTTTGACCCTTTCTGCACACTGGGGTTAAGGGCTGAGTGTGTGGGCACTTCTGAGCCTTGCTGTTACAAGTAGATTCAGTTGTCTGAAAAAACGCGTTTATTTCGGGCTGAAAAACACGTTTTGAAAAGTGTCTTGTTACTGCCCCATAACTTACATGGGGTTGACCAAACTTGCAGAAACATGTTTATTTCTGCTTGAAAACACGTTTTGACACTTTCTGTACACTGGGGTTAAGGGCTGAGTGTGTGGGCTCTTCTGAGCCTTGCTATTACAAGGAGATTCAGTTGTCTGAAAAAACGCGTTTATTTCGGGCTGAAAAACACGTTTTGAAAAGTGTCTTGTTACTGCCCCATAACTTACATGGGGTTGACCAAACTTGCAGAAACATGTTTATTTCTGCTGAAAAACACGTTTTGACCCTTTCTGCACACTGGGGTTAAGGGCTGAGTGTGTGGGCACTTCTGAGCCTAGCAGTTACACTGAGATTCTGCTGTCTGAAAAAACGCGTTTATTTCGGGCTGAAAAACACGTTTTGAAAAGTGTCTTGTTACTGCCCCATAACTTACATGGGGTTGACCAAACTTGCAGAAACATGTTTATTTCTGCTGAAAAACACGTTTTGACCCTTTCTGCACACTGGGGTTAAGGGCTGAGTGTGTGGGCACTTCTGAGCCTTGCTGTTACAAGTAGATTCAGTTGTCTGAAAAAACGCGTTTATTTCGGGCTGAAAAACACGTTTTGAAAAGTGTCTTGTTACTGCCCCATAACTTACATGGGGTTGACCAAACTTGCAGAAACATGTTTATTTCTGCTGGAAAACACGTTTTGACACTTTCTGTACACTGGGGTTAAGGGCTGAGTGTGTGGGCTCTTCTGAGCCTTGCTATTACAAGGAGATTCAGTTGTCTGAAAAAACGCGTTTATTTCGGGCTGAAAAACACGTTTTGAAAAGTGTCTTGTTACTGCCCCATAACTTACATGGGGTTGACCAAACTTGCAGAAACATGTTTATTTCTGCTGAAAAACACGTTTGGACACTTTCTGCACACTGGGGTTAAGGGCTGAGTGTGTGGGCACTTCTGAGCCTTGCTGTTACAAGTAGATTCAGTTGTCTGAAAAAACGCGTTTATTTCGGGCTGAAAAACACGTTTTGAAAAGTGTGATGTTACTGCCCCATAACTTACATGGGGTTGACCAAACTTGCAGAAACATGTTTATTTCTGCTGGAAAACACGTTTTGACACTTTCTGTACACTGGGGTTAAGGGCTGAGTGTGTGGGCTCTTCTGAGCCTTGCTATTACAAGGAGATTCAGTTGTCTGAAAAAACGCGTTTATTTCGGGCTGAAAAACACGTTTTGAAAAGTGTCTTGTTACTGCCCCATAACTTACATGGGGGTGACCAAACTTGCAGAAACATGTTTATTTCTGCTGAAAAACACGTTTGGACACTTTCTGCACACTGGGGTTAAGGGCTGAGTGTGTGGGCTCTTCTGAGCCTTGCTATTACAAGGAGATTCAGTTGTCTGAAAAAACGCGTTTATTTCGGGCTGAAAAACACGTTTTGAAAAGTGTCTTGTTACTGCCCCATAACTTACATGGGGGTGACCAAACTTGCAGAAACATGTTTATTTCTGCTGAAAAACACGTTTTGACCCTTTCTGCACACTGGGGTTAAGGGCTGAGTGTGTGGGCACTTCTGAGCCTTGCTGTTACAAGTAGATTCAGTTGTCTGAAAAAACGCGTTTATTTCGGGCTGAAAAACACGTTTTGAAAAGTGTGATGTTACTGCCCCATAACTTACATGGGGTTGACCAAACTTGCAGAAACATGTTTATTTCTGCTGGAAAACACGTTTTGACACTTTCTGTACACTGGGGTTAAGGGCTGAGTGTGTGGGCTCTTCTGAGCCTTGCTATTACAAGGAGATTCAGTTGTCTGAAAAAACGCGTTTATTTCGGGCTGAAAAACACGTTTTGAAAAGTGTCTTGTTACTGCCCCATAACTTACATGGGGTTGACCAAACTTGCAGAAACATGTTTATTTCTGCTTGAAAACACGTTTTGACACTTTCTGTACACTGGGGTTAAGGGCTGAGTGTGTGGGCTCTTCTGAGCCTTGCTATAACAAGGAGATTCAGTTGTCTGAAAAAACGCGTTTATTTCGGCTGAAAAACACGTTTTGAAAAGTGTCTTGTTACTGCCCCATAACTTACATGGGGTTGACCAAACTTGCAGAAACATGTTTATTTCTGCTGAAAAACACGTTTGGACACTTTCTGCACACTGGGGTTAAGGGCTGAGTGTGTGGGCACTTCTGAGCCTTGCTGTTACAAGTAGATTCAGTTGTCTGAAAAAACGCGTTTATTTCGGGCTGAAAAACACGTTTTGAAAAGTGTGATGTTACTGCCCCATAACTTACATGGGGTTGACCAAACTTGCAGAAACATGTTTATTTCTGCTGGAAAACACGTTTTGACACTTTCTGTACACTGGGGTTAAGGGCTGAGTGTGTGGGCTCTTCTGAGCCTTGCTATTACAAGGAGATTCAGTTGTCTGAAAAAAGGCGTTTATTTCGGGCTGAAAAACACGTTTTGAAAAGTGTCTTGTTACTGCCCCATAACTTACATGGGGGTGACCAAACTTGCAGAAATGTTTATTTCTGCTGAAAAACACGTTTGGACACTTTCTGCACACTGGGGTTAAGAGCTGAGTGTGTGGGCTCTTCTGAGCCTAGCAGTTACACTGAGATTCAGTTGTCTGAAAAAACGCGTTTATTTCGGGCTGAAAAACACGTTTTGAAAAGTGTGATGTTACTGCCCCATAACTTACATGGGGTTGACCAAACTTGCAGAAACATGTTTATATCTGCTTGAAAACACGTTTTGACACTTTCTGTACACTGGGGTTAAGGGCTGAGTGTGTGGGCTCTTCTGAGCCTTGCTATTACAAGGAGATTCAGTTGTCTGAAAAAACGCGTTTATTTCGGGCTGAAAAACACGTTTTGAAAAGTGTCTTGTTACTGCCCCATAACTTACATGGGGTTGACCAAACTTGCAGAAACATGTTTATTTCTGCTGAAAAACACGTTTTGACCCTTTCTGCACACTGGGGTTAAGGGCTGAGTGTGTGGGCACTTCTGAGCCTAGCAGTTACACTGAGATTCTGCTGTCTGAAAAAACGCGTTTATTTCGGGCTGAAAAACACGTTTTGAAAGGTGTCTTGTTACTGCCCCATAACTTACATGGGGTTGACCAAACTTGCAGAAACATGTTTATTTCTGCTGAAAAACACGTTTTGACCCTTTCTGCACACTGGGGTTAAGGGCTGAGTGTGTGGGCACTTCTGAGCCTTGCTGTTACAAGTAGATTCAGTTGTCTGAAAAAACGCGTTTATTTCGGGCTGAAAAACACGTTTTGAAAAGTGTCTTGTTACTGCCCCATAACTTACATGGGGTTGACCAAACTTGCAGAAACATGTTTATTTCTGCTGAAAAACACGTTTTGACCCTTTCTGCACACTGGGGTTAAGGGCTGAGTGTGTGGGCACTTCTGAGCCTTGCTGTTACAAGTAGATTCAGTTGTCTGAAAAAACGCGTTTATTTCGGGCTGAAAAACACGTTTTGAAAAGTGTCTTGTTACTGCCCCATAACTTACATGGGGTTGACCAAACTTGCAGAAACATGTTTATTTCTGCTGGAAAACACGTTTTGACACTTTCTGTACACTGGGGTTAAGGGCTGAGTGTGTGGGCTCTTCTGAGCCTTGCTATTACAAGGAGATTCAGTTGTCTGAAAAAACGCGTTTATTTCGGGCTGAAAAACACGTTTTGAAAAGTGTCTTGTTACTGCCCCATAACTTACATGGGGTTGACCAAACTTGCAGAAACATGTTTATTTCTGCTGAAAAACACGTTTGGACACTTTCTGCACACTGGGGTTAAGGGCTGAGTGTGTGGGCACTTCTGAGCCTTGCTGTTACAAGTAGATTCAGTTGTCTGAAAAAACGCGTTTATTTCGGGCTGAAAAACACGTTTTGAAAAGTGTGATGTTACTGCCCCATAACTTACATGGGGTTGACCAAACTTGCAGAAACATGTTTATTTCTGCTGGAAAACACGTTTTGACACTTTCTGTACACTGGGGTTAAGGGCTGAGTGTGTGGGCTCTTCTGAGCCTTGCTATTACAAGGAGATTCAGTTGTCTGAAAAAACGCGTTTATTTCGGGCTGAAAAACACGTTTTGAAAAGTGTCTTGTTACTGCCCCATAACTTACATGGGGGTGACCAAACTTGCAGAAACATGTTTATTTCTGCTGAAAAACACGTTTGGACACTTTCTGCACACTGGGGTTAAGGGCTGAGTGTGTGGGCTCTTCTGAGCCTTGCTATTACAAGGAGATTCAGTTGTCTGAAAAAACGCGTTTATTTCGGGCTGAAAAACACGTTTTGAAAAGTGTCTTGTTACTGCCCCATAACTTACATGGGGGTGACCAAACTTGCAGAAACATGTTTATTTCTGCTGAAAAACACGTTTTGACCCTTTCTGCACACTGGGGTTAAGGGCTGAGTGTGTGGGCACTTCTGAGCCTTGCTGTTACAAGTAGATTCAGTTGTCTGAAAAAACGCGTTTATTTCGGGCTGAAAAACACGTTTTGAAAAGTGTGATGTTACTGCCCCATAACTTACATGGGGTTGACCAAACTTGCAGAAACATGTTTATTTCTGCTGGAAAACACGTTTTGACACTTTCTGTACACTGGGGTTAAGGGCTGAGTGTGTGGGCTCTTCTGAGCCTTGCTATTACAAGGAGATTCAGTTGTCTGAAAAAACGCGTTTATTTCGGGCTGAAAAACACGTTTTGAAAAGTGTCTTGTTACTGCCCCATAACTTACATGGGGTTGACCAAACTTGCAGAAACATGTTTATTTCTGCTTGAAAACACGTTTTGACACTTTCTGTACACTGGGGTTAAGGGCTGAGTGTGTGGGCTCTTCTGAGCCTTGCTATAACAAGGAGATTCAGTTGTCTGAAAAAACGCGTTTATTTCGGGCTGAAAAACACGTTTTGAAAAGTGTCTTGTTACTGCCCCATAACTTACATGGGGTTGACCAAACTTGCAGAAACATGTTTATTTCTGCTGAAAAACACGTTTGGACACTTTCTGCACACTGGGGTTAAGGGCTGAGTGTGTGGGCACTTCTGAGCCTTGCTGTTACAAGTAGATTCAGTTGTCTGAAAAAACGCGTTTATTTCGGGCTGAAAAACACGTTTTGAAAAGTGTGATGTTACTGCCCCATAACTTACATGGGGTTGACCAAACTTGCAGAAACATGTTTATTTCTGCTGGAAAACACGTTTTGACACTTTCTGTACACTGGGGTTAAGGGCTGAGTGTGTGGGCTCTTCTGAGCCTTGCTATTACAAGGAGATTCAGTTGTCTGAAAAAAGGCGTTTATTTCGGGCTGAAAAACACGTTTTGAAAAGTGTCTTGTTACTGCCCCATAACTTACATGGGGGTGACCAAACTTGCAGAAATGTTTATTTCTGCTGAAAAACACGTTTGGACACTTTCTGCACACTGGGGTTAAGAGCTGAGTGTGTGGGCTCTTCTGAGCCTAGCAGTTACACTGAGATTCAGTTGTCTGAAAAAACGCGTTTATTTCGGGCTGAAAAACACGTTTTGAAAAGTGTGATGTTACTGCCCCATAACTTACATGGGGTTGACCAAACTTGCAGAAACATGTTTATTTCTGCTGGAAAACACGTTTTGACACTTTCTGTACACTGGGGTTAAGGGCTGAGTGTGTGGGCTCTTCTGAGCCTTGCTATTACAAGGAGATTCAGTTGTCTGAAAAAACGCGTTTATTTCGGGCTGAAAAACACGTTTTGAAAAGTGTCTTGTTACTGCCCCATAACTTACATGGGGGAGACCAAACTTGCAGAAACATGTTTATTTCTGCTGAAAAACACGTTTGGACACTTTCTGCACACTGGGGTTAAGAGCTGAGTGTGTGGGCTCTTCTGAGCCTAGCAGTTACACTGAGATTCAGTTGTCTGAAAAAACGCGTTAATTTCGGGCTGAAAAACACGTTTTGAAAAGTGCCCCATAACTTACATGGGGTTGACCAAACTTGCAGAAACATGTTTATTTCTGCTGAAAAACACGTTTTGACCCTTTCTGCACACTGGGGTTAAGGGCTGAGTGTGTGGGCACTTCTGAGCCTTGCTGTTACAAGTAGATTCAGTTGTCTGAAAAAACGCGTTTATTTCGGGCTGAAAAACACGTTTTGAAAAGTGTGATGTTACTGCCCCATAACTTACATGGGGTTGACAAAACTTGCAGAAACATGTTTATTTCTGCTGGAAAACACGTTTTGACACTTTCTGTACACTGGGGTTAAGGGCTGAGTGTGTGGGCTCTTCTGAGCCTTGCTATTACAAGGAGATTCAGTTGTCTGAAAAAACGCGTTTATTTCGGGCTGAAAAACACGTTTTGAAAAGTGTCTTGTTACTGCCCCATAACTTACATGGGGTTGACCAAACTTGCAGAAACATGTTTATTTCTGCTGAAAAACACGTTTTGACCCTTTCTGCACACTGGGGTTAAGGGCTGAGTGTGTGGGCACTTCTGAGCCTTGCTGTTACAAGTAGATTCAGTTGTCTGAAAAAACGCGTTTATTTCGGGCTGAAAAACACGTTTTGAAAAGTGTGATGTTACTGCCCCATAACTTACATGGGGTTGACCAAACTTGCAGAAACATGTTTATATCTGCTTGAAAACACGTTTTGACACTTTCTGTACACTGGGGTTAAGGGCTGAGTGTGTGGGCTCTTCTGAGCCTTGCTATTACAAGGAGATTCAGTTGTCTGAAAAAACGCGTTTATTTCGGGCTGAAAAACACGTTTTGAAAAGTGTCTTGTTACTGCCCCATAACTTACATGGGGTTGACCAAACTTGCAGAAACATGTTTATTTCTGCTGAAAAACACGTTTTGACCCTTTCTGCACACTGGGGTTAAGGGCTGAGTGTGTGGGCACTTCTGAGCCTAGCAGTTACACTGAGATTCTGCTGTCTGAAAAAACGCGTTTATTTCGGGCTGAAAAACACGTTTTGAAAGGTGTCTTGTTACTGCCCCATAACTTACATGGGGTTGACCAAACTTGCAGAAACATGTTTATTTCTGCTGAAAAACACGTTTTGACCCTTTCTGCACACTGGGGTTAAGGGCTGAGTGTGTGGGCACTTCTGAGCCTTGCTGTTACAAGTAGATTCAGTTGTCTGAAAAAACGCGTTTATTTCGGGCTGAAAAACACGTTTTGAAAAGTGTGATGTTACTGCCCCATAACTTACATGGGGTTGACCAAACTTGCAGAAACATGTTTATTTCTGCTGGAAAACACGTTTTGACACTTTCTGTACACTGGGGTTAAGGGCTGAGTGTGTGGGCTCTTCTGAGCCTTGCTATTACAAGGAGATTCAGTTGTCTGAAAAAACGCGTTTATTTCGGGCTGAAAAACACGTTTTGAAAAGTGTCTTGTTACTGCCCCATAACTTACATGGGGTTGACCAAACTTGCAGAAACATGTTTATTTCTGCTGGAAAACACGTTTTGACACTTTCTGTACACTGGGGTTAAGGGCTGAGTGTGTGGGCTCTTCTGAGCCTTGCTATTACAAGGAGATTCAGTTGTCTGAAAAAACGCGTTTATTTCGGGCTGAAAAACACGTTTTGAAAAGTGTGATGTTACTGCCCCATAACTTACATGGGGTTGACCAAACTTGCAGAAACATGTTTATTTCTGCTGGAAAACACGTTTTGACACTTTCTGTACACTGGGGTTAAGGGCTGAGTGTGTGGGCTCTTCTGAGCCTTGCTATTACAAGGAGATTCAGTTGTCTGAAAAAACGCGTTTATTTCGGGCTGAAAAACACGTTTTGAAAAGTGCCCCATAACTTACATGGGGTTGACCAAACTTGCAGAAACATGTTTATTTCTGCTGAAAAACACGTTTTGACCCTTTCTGCACACTGGGGTTAAGGGCTGAGTGTGTGGGCACTTCTGAGCCTTGCTGTTACAAGTAGATTCAGTTGTCTGAAAAAACGCGTTTATTTCGGGCTGAAAAACACGTTTTGAAAAGTGTGATGTTACTGCCCCATAACTTACATGGGGTTGACCAAACTTGCAGAAACATGTTTATTTCTGCTGGAAAACACGTTTTGACACTTTCTGTACACTAGGGTTAAGGGCTGAGTGTGTGGGCTCTTCTGAGCCTTGCTATTACAAGGAGATTCAGTTGTCTGAAAAACGCGTTTATTTCGGGCTGAAAAACACGTTTTGAAAAGTGTCTTGTTACTGCCCCATAACTTACATGGGGTTGACCAAACTTGCAGAAACATGTTTATTTCTGCTGAAAAACACGTTTTGACCCTTTCTGCACACTGGGGTTAAGGGCTGAGTGTGTGGGCACTTCTGAGCCTTGCTGTTACAAGTAGATTCAGTTGTCTGAAAAAACGCGTTTATTTCGGGCTGAAAAACACGTTTTGAAAAGTGTGATGTTACTGCCCCATAACTTACATGGGGTTGACCAAACTTGCAGAAACATGTTTATTTCTGCTGAAAAACACGTTTTGACCCTTTCTGCACACTGGGGTTAAGGGCTGAGTGTGTGGGCACTTCTGAGCCTAGCAGTTACACTGAGATTCTGCTGTCTGAAAAAACGCGTTTATTTCGGGCTGAAAAACACGTTTTGAAAAGTGTCTTGTTACTGCCCCATAACTTACATGGGGTTGACCAAACTTGCAGAAACATGTTTATTTCTGCTGAAAAACACGTTTTGACCCTTTCTGCACACTGGGGTTAAGGGCTGAGTGTGTGGGCACTTCTGAGCCTTGCTGTTACAAGTAGATTCAGTTGTCTGAAAAAACGCGTTTATTTCGGGCTGAAAAACACGTTTGAAAAGTGTCTTGTTACTGCCCCATAACTTACATGGGGTTGACCAAACTTGCAGAAACATGTTTATTTCTGCTTGAAAACACGTTTTGACACTTTCTGTACACTGGGGTTAAGGGCTGAGTGTGTGGGCTCTTCTGAGCCTTGCTATTACAAGGAGATTCAGTTGTCTGAAAAAACGCGTTTATTTCGGGCTGAAAAACACGTTTTGAAAAGTGTCTTGTTACTGCCCCATAACTTACATGGGTTGACCAAACTTGCAGAAACATGTTTATTTCTGCTGAAAAACACGTTTTGACCCTTTCTGCACACTGGGGTTAAGGGCTGAGTGTGTGGGCACTTCTGAGCCTAGCAGTTACACTGAGATTCTGCTGTCTGAAAAAACGCGTTTATTTCGGGCTGAAAAACACGTTTTGAAAAGTGTCTTGTTACTGCCCATAACTTACATGGGGTTGACCAAACTTGCAGAAACATGTTTATTTCTGCTGAAAAACACGTTTTGACCCTTTCTGCACACTGGGGTTAAGGGCTGAGTGTGTGGGCACTTCTGAGCCTTGCTGTTACAAGTAGATTCAGTTGTCTGAAAAACGCGTTTATTTCGGGCTGAAAAACACGTTTTGAAAAGTGTCTTGTTACTGCCCCATAACTTACATGGGGTTGACCAAACTTGCAGAAACATGTTTATTTCTGCTGGAAAACACGTTTTGACACTTTCTGTACACTGGGGTTAAGGGCTGAGTGTGTGGGCTCTTCTGAGCCTTGCTATTACAAGGAGATTCAGTTGTCTGAAAAAACGCGTTTATTTCGGGCTGAAAAACACGTTTTGAAAAGTGTCTTGTTACTGCCCCATAACTTACATGGGGTTGACCAAACTTGCAGAAACATGTTTATTTCTGCTGAAAAACACGTTTGGACACTTTCTGCACACTGGGGTTAAGGGCTGAGTGTGTGGGCACTTCTGAGCCTTGCTGTTACAAGTAGATTCAGTTGTCTGAAAAAACGCGTTTATTTCGGGCTGAAAAACACGTTTTGAAAAGTGTGATGTTACTGCCCCATAACTTACATGGGGTTGACCAAACTTGCAGAAACATGTTTATTTCTGCTGGAAAACACGTTTTGACACTTTCTGTACACTGGGGTTAAGGGCTGAGTGTGTGGGCTCTTCTGAGCCTTGCTATTACAAGGAGATTCAGTTGTCTGAAAAAACGCGTTATTTCGGGCTGAAAAACACGTTTTGAAAAGTGTCTTGTTACTGCCCCATAACTTACATGGGGGTGACCAAACTTGCAGAAACATGTTTATTTCTGCTGAAAAACACGTTTGGACACTTTCTGCACACTGGGGTTAAGAGCTGAGTGTGTGGGCTCTTCTGAGCCTAGCAGTTACACTGAGATTCTGCTGTCTGAAAAAACGCGTTTATTTCGGGCTGAAAAACACGTTTTGAAAAGTGTCTTGTTACTGCCCCATAACTTACATGGGGTTGACCAAACTTGCAGAAACATGTTTATTTCTGCTGAAAAACACGTTTTGACCCTTTCTGCACACTGGGGTTAAGGGCTGAGTGTGTGGGCACTTCTGAGCCTTGCTGTTACAAGTAGATTCAGTTGTCTGAAAAAACGCGTTTATTTCGGGCTGAAAAACACGTTTTGAAAAGTGTGATGTTACTGCCCCATAACTTACATGGGGTTGACAAACTTGCAGAAACATGTTTATTTCTGCTGGAAAACACGTTTTGACACTTTCTGTACACTGGGGTTAAGGGCTGCGTGTGTGGGCTCTTCTGAGCCTTGCTATAACAAGGAGATTCAGTTGTCTGAAAAAACGCGTTTATTTCGGGCTGAAAAACACGTTTTGAAAGTGTCTTGTTACTGCCCCATAACTTACATGGGGTTGACCAAACTTGCAGAAACATGTTTATTTCTGCTTGAAAACACGTTTTGACACTTTCTGTACACTGGGGTTAAGGGCTGAGTGTGTGGGCTCTTCTGAGCCTTGCTATTACAAGGAGATTCAGTTGTCTGAAAAAACGCGTTTATTTCGGGCTGAAAAACACGTTTTGAAAGTGTGATGTTACTGCCCCATAACTTACATGGGGTTGACCAAACTTGCAGAAACATGTTTATTTCTGCTGAAAAACACGTTTTGACCCTTTCTGCACACTGGGGTTAAGGGCTGAGTGTGTGGGCACTTCTGAGCCTAGCAGTTACACTGAGATTCTGCTGTCTGAAAAAACGCGTTTATTTCGGGCTGAAAAACACGTTTTGAAAAGTGTCTTGTTACTGCCCCATAACTTACATGGGGTTGACCAAACTTGCAGAAACATGTTTATTTCTGCTGAAAAACACGTTTTGACCCTTTCTGCACACTGGGGTTAAGGGCTGAGTGTGTGGGCACTTCTGAGCCTTGCTGTTACAAGTAGATTCAGTTGTCTGAAAAAACGCGTTTATTTCGGGCTGAAAAACACGTTTGAAAAGTGTCTTGTTACTGCCCCATAACTTACATGGGGTTGACCAAACTTGCAGAAACATGTTTATTTCTGCTTGAAAACACGTTTTGACACTTTCTGTACACTGGGGTTAAGGGCTGAGTGTGTGGGCTCTTCTGAGCCTTGCTATTACAAGGAGATTCAGTTGTCTGAAAAAACGCGTTTATTTCGGGCTGAAAACACGTTTTGAAAAGTGTCTTGTTACTGCCCCATAACTTACATGGGGTTGACCAAACTTGCAGAAACATGTTTATTTCTGCTGAAAAACACGTTTTGACCCTTTCTGCACACTGGGTTAAGGGCTGAGTGTGTGGGCACTTCTGAGCCTAGCAGTTACACTGAGATTCTGCTGTCTGAAAAAACGCGTTTATTTCGGGCTGAAAACACGTTTTGAAAAGTGTCTTGTTACTGCCCCATAACTTACATGGGGTTGACCAAACTTGCAGAAACATGTTTATTTCTGCTGAAAAACACGTTTTGACCCTTTCTGCACACTGGGGTTAAGGGCTGAGTGTGTGGGCACTTCTGAGCCTTGCTGTTACAAGTAGATTCAGTTGTCTGAAAAAAACGCGTTTATTTCGGGCTGAAAAACACGTTTTGAAAAGTGTCTTGTTACTGCCCCATAACTTACATGGGGTTGACCAAACTTGCAGAAACATGTTTATTTCTGCTGGAAAACACGTTTTGACACTTTCTGTACACTGGGGTTAAGGGCTGAGTGTGTGGGCTCTTCTGAGCCTTGCTATTACAAGGAGATTCAGTTGTCTGAAAAAACGCGTTTATTTCGGGCTGAAAAACACGTTTTGAAAAGTGTCTTGTTACTGCCCCAATAACTTACATGGGGTTGACCAAACTTGCAGAAACATGTTTATTTCTGGCTGAAAAACACGTTTGGACACTTTCTGCACACTGGGG